>NW_015113011.1:359429-388462 GCF_001443285.1 Poecilia latipinna
TATATATACATATATATATATATATATATATATATATATATATATATATATATATATATATATATATATATATATATATATATATATATATATATATATGCCTGTGGTCATTGGGGCCCTCGGGGCAGTCACCCCCAAACTGGAGCAGTGGCTCAAACAGATCCCAGGAACAACATCAGACATCTCAGTCCAGAAATGTGCAGTTCTAGGCACAGCCAAGACACTGGAGGAGAACCCTCAAGCTCCCAGGCCTCTGGTAGAGGACCCGAGCTCAGAGGATGAAAGAGACCACCCACGGAGGGTGAGAAGTGAATTTTTTTTATATATATGTATATGTATAACAACACTTCAAGGATTACTGTTCAGTTCATTACTTATTCCAAAAATGGATTAAATATGGCCTACATGATAGTACCAGGACTACATTTAGACAAAACAGAATTGCACAGCGAAAGTTCATTGTTGAAAAATGGTTGTGGGTCAAAATTATTCGATAAAAAAGAAAATCTGCTTTACTTTTGCTTGTTATACAATCAAAAGGCTTTTATTTGACTGATAATATTTGCTGTACGTTAAGAAAGTGACTTATTTGTTGTTATTTGGTGATCCACCCCCCGGCCCCTTCAAATGAATATTACAGAAAGAGATGAGATCTGCAGTCTCCAACATCTGCTCTGGCCTACACCATATTTGCACTTATTCAGCCCTGCTAATGTTGGCTCCTCAGGATTGTATGGTATGAAATAGTTGTGTTTAGACGGTTTTTCATAGCTCCTCAGTTGAGAGCAGTGCAAACAGACGTAATGCCAGAATAACAGTCAACGGAATGCATTGATGCATTTGTGGTTGTTGGCTTTGAGTGGACATTTTAAGGTCACAAGACAAGACAGATAAACTCCCCCCTTCTGTTCCTGTTGCATGACGGTCTGGCCTGAAAGATTTTGACGGGAGGTGGCTGTCGGAGGTCGGTGCTGGGTGTTGATAGTTTGTCTAAAAACGGTCGGTTGGTACGACGAGTCATGGTTTCATGAAGTAAAGCAAAAAGCAAATGCAACGTTTCAAACACTCTCCAACATCTTCTGGCAACAAGGTACCAAAAAAGGTCCAGCTTCAGAAAATATGTGGCCAATACCACGGATTTACAGATTCCGCTAAATGTTCAAGGGTCCAGTTAAGGGTTAAGTGTAGGACTGAAGTTGAGCCGTCGGTCACGTGCTTCGGGATGTTCGTTTTCGATTACGGCCTTCGCGGTACACAAGATTCACAGAGTTGAGCTCCTGCGAAGGCCCTCCCACTGCAGCACGCGCCATGGTGTTTCATCATATGTGTGGTTTGCAATAGTACAGTAAACACAGCAATCAAGGCAGAGAGGAACAACTAATACTACTTCATACGTTTAGAGGAGGAGGAAATAATGACTGACGAGCTGCAACGCACGTTTCACATACATGTCTTTGTGTAGTTATTGGGACATTTATGAGACTTTAAACAGCAAACGTCCTCTTTGATCTTAACCTCTCGTTGAGCGTCAGCCTTTAGGACCACCTGATTTGGGCCTGTACCGAATTAAAATGACAAGAAAATGGCAAGAAAACTCAGACAAAATTACAACTGCATATAACTTTTTTAATCAAAGACATACTTTAAAACATTTTGGACACATCTCTTCAGGCTCTAAATTGATTATCGACTGGCATTCACACCTTCTTCTCACCCACCAATTACTTCCCCAGACAGAAGATCTCAGTTTCTGCTCACATTGAAATGCAGGAAAGTAAAAAAAGACAAAAAAATAAAAAAATAAAAAGCAGACTGAAAAACAAACACTGTGACTTATTTTTCTTGCATTTTCTTCCTCTTACTCCTGTACTCCTAACCTGTCCTTGTCATAACTTTCTCTCCTCAACAAGGTCTAATAACGTCTGTGGTTTTTATAGGAATTCCTTAAAATGGCTATAGCAATGTCGCTTAAGTGGTGTGTGCCTCTGTCTGCTCCGTTCTTTGTGCGCGCGTGTGTGTTTATGTGTGAGCGAGAGCCGATTCCAGACCTCGTTTCCATCAGTGATGCCAAATTTCTCCCTCCTCCACCCCCACCCACCCACCCACCCAACCATCCGCCCCCACTTCTTGATGTTCACCACATCTCCCACAGTGGTTGCACTCATTTTTGCTGGTGAATTCTAGTTCTTTCCTTCCTTCTTTCTTTCTCCCTCTCACTGCTTATTTATCTACTCTGCAGGGAAAAAAAAACAAAACAAAAAAAAAAACACAACTGGCCTCTCGCACCCGTATGGTAATGGCAACAATTTGCTTATCGGGCAAGCACAGATGTGTAAATAAATGGAGTCTAGACTGATAGTGGAGACAAAAAACTTTACCATCTGGGTTCAGAATTTGATTTCCCAAATGATCATAAGTCAAGAGAACAAGTGTTTTAGCACTAATGCACTTATCACGACAGCCCAGGCAGTTTCCATTTCAATATCTTTTGATGCCACAAACAACCCAATCAATTACATTCCCTGTCTGCGCTGCCTTTCTGTACTACCAGAATCACTTTGTTCTACTGAGTGGACTCCACTCTTACGGCAGAGACAAAAATGATTACAGACACATTCCAGATCCGCTTTGTGGAGCAAGTGATGCACCGCTGGAGAAACGCAGAAAAGATGCAGGAGTCACAAAGGATGAAGTGCATCTGAGGCTGCAGACGAGGCAGGAGTCGGGCCTTTGCACTTTCCCTTCAGAATGTTTCAAGGGGTAAAGTTTGAGCCTCAGCACTGGGAAAACGAACTTTTATGTATTTCGCAGATGATGGACAAGGATCGCTGTGCTGCCAAAAAGACAACCCAGCCATGACGTACCAAAAATGTTAGACGAACTTAGCAAGACACGAGATTCGGATGTGCCAAGCTGAACTAAATAAGCAGACAAGCAGAGACTTGGAGCGTGCTGTTGTGTCTCGCTGGCCTGGGAAATATTTGGCCAATTTTAGGACCTCGGCAGCATTACAATAATCGTATTTTGAGCTGTGTAATACGTAGGGGTGCAAGGCAAGCAGGAGGAGGGTCACATGGAGTAGATTAGCAGATTAATTGATGTAGACTCTGCCGAGTACATTCCCATGCGTTGTTCTCCCAATGGTCCGACATGCACCAGTGATCAACATGGAAAAGCTGCAGCGAAGAAAAAAAAAAAAAGGATCTGGCCTCAAACTTCTGCCTAGTGGAGCTCTGGTCCTCTGTTATGTAGCACAGTAGCTCTTTTACAAGCAACGTAAACAGTAAATCTGCCTATAAGGTTAGTAACATGACTAAAACTGTGGGTCAAATACAATCTTTGCAAGATCACACTGACAGCTGGTGAAGTATTTATACTGCTAAAGGCAACATCAATAAGCAAATGCAAAAAAAAAAAAAAATCATCCTTTCAATGGTGGTCAGAACTTTGATTTCATCCAGCTTTAAAACAAATACGCTAAACTGGTGTCTCCTTATTATAGCTTATGAAAAGGCAGCCCGCTTTGCAGAAACGCTTAGCATCCTTGGATAAACAAGCCCCCTTGGCTTATTTTGGATCTTTGTTCTTTATGGAACACACAGTTCCGGGCACAAGCCAAAAGGCTTGAAAGAATGTCTCCAATAAACAAGACAAGAACTCCAGTTGCCTTCTTCCTAAACACTGAGGGTTGTCTGGTTCTGGACCAATGAGAATCTACACCAGCACAGCCTGGTGTGTGAGTCTGGTTGTGTGAGACTCACATTAGCTAGATATATAAATATCTGTATATGTATATCTGGTAATATATACATATATATGTTGAAGTCAAATAATATCGAAGCAGTCGTCCATCTTTACGTCTTTGTTATTTCACATGCCTGACGCAATGCGGCTGTGTTGTTAGCATAACCCTCAGCATAATGTTGGCACCGCCATGCTTCATAACAGTTGTTCTGGGGTTTTGAAATCTTATCTTGACTCCAGCAAAATCCCTGCCTGGCTAATTCTGCTATGTATAGTTTTATTATCTGGGTTGGAGAAAATCCACAATAAATTCATTCAGATCTTTCTCACAGAAATCACAAAAAAAAAAAAAAAAAAAGTGTTTTAATAATTCCACCCTGGATACTGGATCAAATGCGTCATTAAAACATACGATAAACTGTGTTTACAATTTATTTGGACTGCATCTTGGCACAATTGTTGACACTGTTGCCTTTCAGCAAGCAGCATTCTGCTTGGAGATTACATGTTCTCCCCAGCCATGAGTGGGTTCTCTCTAAGTGCTTCCACTTTATCCAATAAAAGTATTTTATGTTAGTTGGTCTCTCTACATTGCTCTTAGGAGTGAGTGTATGGGTTCATGGTTTCCTATTGTGGGGTTTCAGTGTTGCCCTGTGACTGACTGGTGACCTCTCCATGGTGTGCTCTGCCTCTTATAAATGGATATGACCCAACAGATTGATAAATGTGACATATATTTATATAAGTTTTATACAAATATACATTTTGAGAATTTCCCGAAATTCCAAAAGACCGTAACTGTTTGTGTGAGCGGTTTGCAAAAAATACCATCTACTGAAAGCTGGTCTGCAGGAGAAAAAAAAAAAGAGAGAAAAATGTGACTGTGTGCTCAGCTAGATTTAAAAAATGGAAATCCAGGAATGGAAAATATGCATTGTTTGTGCCTTTTTGTTAAGGCGTAAACAGAGTCTGTGTTTGTCTCTTCTGGGCAACTTCACTTCCTGGCAGTTTGAGCCAGGAAGTCTCCTCTCATTGGCTGTTTCTGCTTAACAGAAACAGCAAAGAGAAAAGTCGCCTCCCACCCTTCAGTGCAGTTTGCTTGTCTTATTGCTATTTTAATATATAAGTATTCTGTTCCATGGTGTGACTGGATAGCTCCACAAAGATCTGCATGGAGCCCAAAGCCTCAAGCTCATCTTCTTCACCACATATAAATTTGACCCAAAAGACTCAGTACAGTTCTACTTATCTTTTTATGAAGCACTTATTGGTGAATATAGTGAACTTTTCTTCTGTGTTCATCATGAAAAAAAGAATAAAACACACCAAGTACTTGCTGGGACTCCAACCCGTAATGACCGAGTTGAGGACAGAGGCCTCTGTACCAGGGTCATGTGTTCTACACCTTGTTAAAAGTCTGTTGAGTTAATGAATTAAAATACGTATACATTTCCAAATGAAGTAGATATGCAGAGGGTTGTTCCAGCATTAAAGGATAGGAGGCACACTGTTTCTTTGATAAGGATATTTTGTTGTGAACCAGAAACGGGCAATGAGAAGAGATGCGACTCAAACTGCTAGGAAGTGAAGTTCCCCAAAAGGGACACAAATAGACACTGTTAGTAACAAAAAGACACCAGCATCATATATTTTACGGTCTGTTGACGTCCTCTTAGCACGTGGTTTGGTTACAATCTCAATTTAGATAGTTCTCCCCTTTCAACAACCCTCAATCTTCAAATCACTGCTTCTGTTTGGCTTTGTAAAACCTTCCCATTTTTCTGTACTGGCTCTTCTGAATTGATGCATAAACATCAACAAAGAGATTTCCTTTAAGTATGGATGTGGTATTAGAATAAAAGCAATACCTGAGTTGTAATCTTAAACCACCCATATGAATATGGGAGAAGTAAGAAAAAGAAACATAGACATTTGTGTTTGTGATCAAGATTATTAAGTGCGGGAACAAGAGGGGAAACAGAGAAAGATGCCAGAGAGCCTGTTTTTTTTTTTTAGAATACACACACACACACACATATATATATATATATATATATATATATATATATATATATATATATATATACACACACGCATTAAAGAATACTGTATTCACTTGGAGAGGGAATATGGACTCTTCCTACAATTGACGAAAGAGTTTGGACTTGGTACCGCCTCAGCAAGAAAAGTTGGTGGATTTTTACTTTGTTCACCTGGCTTTTTCCACTCGGCATCCCTTTAGAAGAAATGTCATGACTGATCCTCTGTCAGGAAAGTAATAAGCATGCAGATCTGGGGTTTTCCAAGTGCTTCTAATACTTTACAAATTTCTTTAATTTACAGATGCCGGTTTTTATATGCTGCAAACAGAAAACATCTGGGCACTAAAGAAAGGTTTGCAACTTTTATGTTCTTCTTATCTGCAAGCCAGTTGCAAAAGGGTTTCAAGGATTTGATGGATTATGTTTGGTTACTTTAATATGTACCAAATGAAAACCTTAAATAATTGCAACACAGAGGCAAAAATCATAGCAGGGGCTGCTTTTGCTGTCTGCCCAGCTAACATTTGCATGCGAGCATGATTTTGTAAATAATGACAATTTAATGCAACGTTGGCACTTTTAATGGACTTTTAATGCAACTTTTAGAGCAACGTTGCATTAAAAGTGTCATTATTTACCGAATTACACTTCATGACAACTGTCATAGACATTCATAAAGACTCGTTCATGTTCATGACATGTTTATGACAGTATCATGTCAGTCTTATTCACACCCCGTCAAATAAAGTGTTACCGATAACTAACTACGGGCTATAATCCGATCTGGAGTCCGCTTCTAATCTCATGTCTTACCAATATGAATGTTTTCCAGTGTGATTTCATTCAGAAATCATAGAGAGACATCCAGAAGGTGTCTTTCCTCAACTCTGTTCCTTAAGTGTTTTTGTTAAATAG
The DNA here is from genome assembly GCF_001443285.1 of Poecilia latipinna. Classification (NCBI taxonomy): domain Eukaryota; kingdom Metazoa; phylum Chordata; class Actinopteri; order Cyprinodontiformes; family Poeciliidae; genus Poecilia; species Poecilia latipinna. The sequence continues at coordinate 366,131 of NW_015113011.1, forward strand.
GCTATTGAGTTGTGCACATTAGTGACATCTTGTGGCAAGATTACGAATTACAACCTAGGTGACATGGACTTCCAGACTCTACCATTCCTGACGTAAAAAGAAACTACATCAGCTGCAAAAATGCAGAAGGCCAACCCCACAGTCAATGCATGATTTGCAAATTCTGGGCCGCCATAAAAATTAAGTCAAATTCAAGTTATCAGATTGTAAAACCAACACTTTTAAAGCCTTTGCCTGTTTATTCGCTACATTTATCAGCCTATCATTTATTGCTTTATTTTTCTTTTCTTTTCTGCTTCTTTTTCAAAAACAGCAGCTGGTTTTGACGTTGATAAAAGGGGTGAGAGTGAACCTCCAGCAGGCACAGGTTGTAAAAAACAGAAGGCTTGAAAAACTAAATACCTTCAAAGTGCCAGGTGGGGGTGGAAGTACTGAAGAAAGAGAAAATGTAAAGATTTCTCAATGCTGCGGCGGCCCTCAGAACTTTTCTACTCCTGCTTTCTCTTCGACGTCTCTGCTTCAAGCATGAGGTTTAAATCAGGAGGCGGTCACAAGACAGGGACATAGTATTCAAAACACATCCTCTCAATGCAACAATCTGGCAGACATCAGTGCATCCTCGTCTCGCTCCCTATCATCCATTCCGCTTACCTTCTAGTCAGAAAACAACGTAGATGAAGCCTAATCTTCTGGAAATAATGTTGACAACAGCAGATTGGATGGATCCTACATTGCGCGACAAAATGAGTTATTGCTTGACACTTAAAAAAAAAAAAGGTTTCAACCTTTAAGTCGGCATTGAACATTTATCCTATTGCAGGATTTCGGGGGCATCACTGACTCTGCCACTTGGCTTGACTAGTATGTCAACCGGGTGATGAAGGAAGAGTCTGTGGCAAATACTCAGCGTCTATAACAAACACATGACCTCCTGGAAATTTCTGTTGACATTGGCTTAAACTACAAAGACGCCACATGGTTTCAAATCAAGTGACAGTGATTTTTTTCTTTCTCTCTTTTATGCTTCCATCTGATTCGCGTCATTCCTGCTCTTTCACTCATCCTCGTCCGCTTTCTGCCATCACTTCGTCCCGTTCCAAATCCGATTTTCACCAGCTCCTACACTCGATCCATTGTCAGCCCTCCTTTCTATCCCCCTTGCTCATGTTTTCCATACCTCTATCACACTTTCACCACATGTCAGGAAGACCAGGGTCTGTGCGGTTTCTGCCCAGCATTGGGAGCGGTCCAGCTCAAAATTTGCGAAGCTGGGGCTGGTTACGGGTTTGTCTTGGTGAAACAGTCCAGCCCTATTGTTAGGAAATGACAATTTTTCTGGTTCAAATTATCAATGAGGCAACGCTGCACTTAGTTTTTTTTTTTTTTTTTTTTTTTTCATGTATTTTTGAAGCAAAGGAGCAAGAAAAGTGTGTGGTGAGCAAGAAGGAGCATTGCCATATGCAAACCACATGAAGGTGAGTGGTAATTGATTCAAAGCCTTCTGTAATTAAGGATTATGTTGGTTGGCCAGAGAACAACCTCCAGAGGTGGCTGTATTTCTGTAGCTCTCTCAGTTTTCAAACAATCACAGACCTGCATGGTTATTATCAGCTTGAGGTGAAGTTTTTGTGTTCACTCACACTTTGCCAACTCTGAAATGCATCGTCTACCAGAAATCACGTACTTCATTCGGCTCATGTATGTATTTTGGACTAATTTTATGGGGTCTTTGCCTAATGGAAATGCTAATGCATTTTTAGGTGAGCTTTTGTTTTATTAAAACCAATCCCATTCAAGTGAATTCAAATGTTACATCTTTGCATCAATGAATTAACCAATTGCTAAATATAGTTGTTTTGAAAAAAAATGAAGTATGGTAAATGGCCTGTACTTGTCTAGTACTTTACAAAACATTCATACACACATTCACACACTGATGGTGGAAAAATACACTTTTGCCACAGTTAAACCCGGGTAGTCTGACAGAAGAGAAGTGGGGGAAATGACTGAGAACGCAATGACTGAGACGGACAGAGTTGGGGTTCAAACCAGCAACCCACAAGTTACAGGTCGAACTCCTACCACTGTCACACTGGTGCAGTGATGTGGAAAAAGTATTTCCTCTCTTACAGATTTTTTATTTTATTTTTTCTGTTTTTGCTTGTCTGTCACGGTCATTTGTTTCAGGTCACTAAACAAACCATGACCTGAGTAAACAGAAATTCCAGTTTTTATCTGATGATTTCATCTATTTGTGGAGAAAACCAGCCAAACCGACCTGGCCGTATGTGAAAAAGTAATTTCTCCCCCCTAAACTTAATGCTTTTTCTGCCATCAAGCATTTGCAGTTACTGGCAATTCTGCATTTTTCATTTCTGTGGAACAATTTTGGCCCACTCTAGAATTTAGCTTGGATTGTTCTCAAAACATCATGGATGGCCTGTTTAAGGTCATGCCACAGTATCGTAATCAAATTTTAACTTCAGACCAAAGCCTTCTTTTCTTCCTAGCCATTCAGAGGCAGAATTTTTGTCCTGCTGAATAACGCAAGTATTCCTGAGTCTCAGGGCATGAGTTCATGGGTGGACATTCCCATTCACTTTTTTTTTTTTTTTTTTAAAGTTTACATCTTTTGTGGCATAGAACAAAATTAATGACTCTGTCACTTACGGCAAGTCGCATATGTCTAAAAGCAACTAATCAGTTCCAGGTCATCATACTACAACTTTTGGTTGTGGTACAAGCAAAGTCTTGGGGGCTATCAAGATGTTTTTAGCAAGTGTGATGCCTTTGTGTTCCCCTAAGACAGTCGCCATTTTTGCCTTAAAACCTAATGTTGAAACATAATCAGACACGTGAGGTCTGCAGTGCTTTAAGGAAGGTTGTTTGGGACCTCCTAGATGAGTCGTCGATACACTCCTGGAGTAATTTTAGCATGTCTGACACTTTAAGGAAGGTTCACAACAGTTTCATGCCTTTTCACAGCATTTTGTAACATGCCCGTCACTCGAATACCGTACTTCTGTAACATAACTTTGCATTCGCCGAAAAATTTAAGTTAAAGGCTTACAATGAGCTAGAGAGAAGTCTTTTTTAATGCAACTATTTCTGGCCTTTCTCTGTACGACATTTTAGAGAAAAAAAAATTCCTTTGAAACTCTGCTTAGCAGGTTGTTTTCTTGAAGCAGAACGGTAACCCCTCATGGGACAATTTGAGAAACTAATTCATTTTCATCTGCTTTTTTAAGCAGCCAAACTGCATCATGTACGCTGTCTAAATCTGCGACATATTACATCTATAGCAGGGATAAACCGAAACAAGGGGACTTCAGTTGTAACTGTGGAGACACACACAGGCACACAGACTTACAGACATGGGTTTAGTCAACAGCACAGCCCCTAAAGCAACGGTCAAAAAGAATTACCTGAAACGAGCTGAAATAAATCCAAAGTTGCTTTTCCATTTTATTGCCTCACTACGCCGGTGATTACAGGAAATGATTAGGACAAAAGCCTCGGAGGAATGGCTGTGCTGTACTTCATTAATGCCTTTGAGCACTGCGCTATGAAATTCAAGTTGGTCAATCGGCTCATGGTCTCCACAGAAAAGGTTTAGTTTCTGAGCCACAACATCCAAACATAAAGTCTGGGAGAAAAGGCATTCAGCTGCAATGAGATGAAACACATTCCGAAAACCAATGTTTTGGTTGCTGTTCAATTGATCAAGCCACTGTACCCAAGTCTTTGTCACACTCAATTGATCAAATTAAATACACTTCTGGGGAGTTTGTTACTTCTTAATGAGGTGCTTAGTATGGGGTAACGATGGGAAAATTAACAAAACCGCAGCATCTAGGGGTCTTTCCCTGCAGTTTGTCTATTTTCTCCTACTTCAGAGATCAGGTAGGATGGAAGTGACACGTCTGGGAAGGAACTCCTGATGCCTCCCAGTCCAGCAGCACTCTGTAACTCCACCTGTGGGATTCCAAGGCATTCCTAGGCATGAACAACTAGTTTGTATGAGCGGTCCCTGGGTTTCCATTAGTAGGAGGGGTCTGGAAAACCACCAGGAACTCTGCCAGGGCTGTTCAGATTCATGACTTAAAGATGCCAACAGAACCACGTCATCTGCACAAAACCAATTTTGGGTGCTGCGGTTCTGAACCACACTCCCTTGTTTTCTATCACGATGCTATGTGCTCCTGATTATAAACACAACAAAGAGGATTGGTGAAGAAGTGGTAGCCTTGATGGAGTCCAACCAGCACCTGGAACAACCAAGCATTGAATACGGTGTAAAAGTGACGGCAGCGCCCCCTACTGTTCACCAAACTGTCCACCACTTCAGATACCCACAACTTCTAGGTCTCGAAAGCTAACGGAGGTCACAAACAGGGGCGCAGCTACATATTATTCAGGTGGATGCGAAAACATAAATTGGTGCCCCCCCACACCCCCCAAAGGAAGGTACGTAAGGAGCGTAGAAAACATACGGTCGCTCTATCCGTATGAGCGACCGTATGTTTACCCCCCTCCCCTCTCTGGTGCAGCGCCCCTATGCGTTGCATGCTCTGCATACCCACTTTTTGAGCCACTGGTCACAAATATGGTGTGTTTGAATTCAGTTTCCTTAAACTCCAACAGTGTGTCTTTGAAAAACTATCTCAAACCTGTGGGCTGAAGGTCTCACCAACAAAAGACATATCTCTAAATAAGAAAAGACATTTCGACCGACGTGTAGAAGTTTGAAAACTCTGTGCGCGATGACAATCATTTATGGAATTTCAGACATCACAAAAATGTGTGTCAAACAATGCCAAATTTCTGTGCTACACATGTCTTTGAAGGCTCACTTTTCCACCAGTTTGTTTACTCTTTGTTTTGCTTTCCCACACAAAACACCACAGGATCATTAATTCTGTGTTTAGATCTGCCTTCACATATAAATGTTTTCCTTGAAGCAACCACCCATGACCTTCAGTTTTTACAGGGAAACTACTTCGTACATGGTTTGAACATAACCGCGGTCGAAAAAATACTGAGATCTGGGAAGCCAGATGGTTTGTCTTCCAGATGGTTCATTATTAAGCTTCTCAGAAGTGCCGCAGAATTCACAATGAACTTGAAATTTATCGTTACAGGTTAAGAAATCGACCTGTAATCAGGGCTGACCAGTCAGTCTGGCAGAGTGGAGCTAGTCAGGAGGAAGTTGATCACATCTGTACTTGTCTTTCAGATATTAAACTATGTTCACTTCTGGTATTTATAAATGTAACCCAGATTTTAGTTAATAGATTCTTAGTTATCTCGATTCTGCTGTTTTTTTTTTGTGTGTGTGTCTTTTTTACATTTATTGTTTTTTCTCACTATTATGGTATATAAAGTAAGATTCCCCTCTTCTTCTGTGTGCTTCAAGCTGCCAGTCAGTTGTGTACGATGGAGAGGAAATAAAAATGTTCCCGTCCTAAAAAAGAAAACCCCAGTGAAGTAAGGTGTCTGGAATTTTCTGCTCTAGTAGAGAACAACACAGGCAGTCATCTCGAGGACTATTTGCAGATTAAGAAACTGCCATATTTAAGTGGGTCCGACACAGGAAATTGTTGAAGAAAATAAAAGGCACAAGTAAATTTTTGGACATGAGTGGTGGAACAAGCCTTGTTGATTGATCACATATTTTTCCGAAGCTGTTGCCTTCGACAGGAGAGCGGGGAGAATTCCTCCGCGTGCGATCATATGATGCATGTGTCACTTGCAAAGCATCCATTTCCTACTCCAGAGAGTCTGTCTCTGTGAAATAAAAAACTTTTTACGACCCCGATCCAAGGGGATCTTAACACCACAATAACCCCGGTCTCTTTTACCCCTTTTTTTTTTTTTTTTTTTTTTTTTTTTTACGAACACCTACGCACACGTCTTACTCAAGTTCAGACTGAACAATAACAGAGTATTGAGCTTTTCTAACAGTCTCAGAGGGCTTGTTTCCAACCTCTTAATCGCTATCGACCCATCAGGGAGATATATATCCATGACGGATCAAAAGTGATATAAGAAAAATAAATACTTGACTTTGGAGGGTTGTCTGTAACATGATGAAAAGAGGGATAATGGGAGTTTTATACTGAGTAGTTGATCCCGTAAAGAGTTGGCCCTATATCCTGCTTTTGAAAGCCCCAAACAAAACCCTTGCCAGACAGTGAACAGAGGGGCAATGAGGTAGCATAGTAAAAAAAAATAAATAAAAAAATAGGAGGGGTAAACTAAGCCTCCCCACATGCGCTGAATGCTTATAAGACACCCCGTGCTTTTACTGCCATTACCAGCCAGCACAGCACACTTTCAATGCGCTCTAAAAATGACCCGGGTAATAACACACAACCAAGCTTTGCTAATCTAGCCTTCGATCAAATATGGACTAATCCAGTACTAGGCTCATTAAATATGGAACGGGTTAAGGGTTTTGAGTTTCACAAATCATATAAGGTAGGGTTGTGAACCCAAACAAATGGATTAAAGTGACTAATGTCTAACATTAAGGCTCCTCAGGGTGGGTTTAAAAGTATGACTTATAACACGTAAAGGGAAATAGTTTGGGTAAAATTATTTATGTCTGTTCTTCAGATGAAAAAATAAGGACAACTACATCATAATGTCTAATAAGACATTTCTTGACAAAATAATTGACAAAAAAGAAATACTTTCACATATGAAAAAATTAACACAGATGCACAACACCGGTGTTCTGGCACGGTTTAGAAATGTTTCTTTCCACTTTTTATGTAAGCCGGTTCTAAAAAGAGTCATGTATATTGAGATCAGTGAGGTAAAATTCATGATGTTCTGCTCCATTGCGACAGGGTGCTTTACTTTTCCATGACAGTGTGACACTAAATATATTGGCAGGAAATAGACTTGTGTGATTTATGACAAAAATAAAAATAACAATCCTTGTAATTACTTTGACTGACTGGTGAGGTCACCTGACAAATCCCAGTTTTGATAAATATTGAGATTATCTTTGCTTCCTTAAATGTTGGATGGACTCATTTGCTGTGATTGATAAATAATTAACCGAAGAGGTTAAAAAAACCCCCCAAAATCAGTAAAATCCACTCCATTACCCAATTTCTACTTGGTCATTTTTAGCTTGTGTTGTCGATTCCCCTCATTTTCGGACTCAACTCCTGCACGGCGAAAATATCAAGGGAAACAGCATCCAATCAGCGTGAGTGAAAACCAAAGAAAACGAGGACTGAGCGGTAAAAATGAAGATATCACAGTCCATTAACTGAGAACGGCGGTTCTGTCTGGCCAACAGAGCAGTTCTCATCACTTTTTGTTTGTGCTGGGATCCCTTTGGAGACGCAAGATGCTGTTCCAAAAGAGAAAGAAAAAAAAAAAAAAGACCATTGAAGGAATTTAAATTTGCCTCCAAACTGCCTTGCTTTTTAATGCATCCTGTTCCTTGTCTGCATTTCAGTGATGACAATCAGCATCTGGCCTTAGAAAATAAATGTGCTCCGACAATCGTAACAAGGCCAAAAAAAAGATTAGGGGTGGGGAAATCGTGGCGATGTGGTGTTGACAATCTCTACCTTGGCCACAGTTTTTGTTCAACCAGAGTTCCTGTGATAAGTCCTGACTGATAGATGCTGTTCTCAACCCATTCTGCTCTCGCGGCCCCGTCTAAGACCGAACCAAGCGCTGACAGAGTCAATGGGAGGCGGAGGAAAAATAACAAGGGGTGTCTGCCAAGCCTCCCTACTGTTCTCTCTCTGTCTCTCTCTCCATCCTCCTGTTGCTGCCAACCCAGTGGAAAAACTTCCTCTGCTCCAGACAGTTATGAAAGGCCGAAACCACGAGAGGGATATTGATAAACGAAGATATGGAATAGCAGGCAAATAAATCACAAAACAATAAGTGAAGCTTCCACTTCAAAGATAATTAGACTCTGCTTTTCAGTTTCCCTTTTGTTCGTGTGCTTGTCCCTTGGCTCGCACAGAGTCAAAACAGCTTCTCTCTAGTCAGAAGCTGCTGCCCCATCCGTTTCGAAGGGGAAGATATTTGTGTCGGTTCACCGTATCGGCTCAATGCAGACCAGTTTCCACATATGTCATCTCGCTGTCCAGGCCAAGAGGGCTGCTACCGGTTGAGCAAAAACAAGCTTAAACTGAGCAAACAGAGCAAATGGAGCAAAAGTGCAAACCTTTAAGCATCTGCACAGAAAAAAAAAGTGTTTATAGATTTCACTGAGTCTGTCTTTTCTTTCTCGCTCCCCTTTTTAGTTTGAAAAAACAAATCCAGCCTATTAGTCTTGAACGATTTGGTCCAAGCCTTGATTAAGACCAGAACCTGTATTCGGTTCCCACCACCCTTCACTGTAGCTCCTCACTCAGTGTTTCACCAGAACTGGTTAGCATTCCTTCTAATGTGCGCTGAAGACTCATTGAACATTTGGGGCTGAAATTACAGATTCTAGCTAAGGAGGGGAGGAGGGGGGGGGGAAGAAAAGCAGTGTACTTAATAAAAAACAGTCTCAAAGCCTGATTTTAAACGATAGCAGTCGCCCATTTTCACTTTCTCTGCGCCGAGAGGCATAATGGAACAAAAGACTCTGATAAGAGAAGTGTGTGCGCATGCTTCTTTGTGTGTGTTCTTGCGTTCAGGAGGTGTTGTGGATTCCAGTACAGTAAAGGGGCTGGGAGGGCGTTTGCTTCTGCTACAAAATGACTGGCATTCTCCTTCATTTCCTGTTAGCGCTGAAAGTAGTGGAGGCACATGTGCTGGCCGAGTCTTGAACAGAAATGCACAAGGAAAAGCATTACGAATCTCAGCAGAGCACAAAAAGAAAAAAAAAAAAAGAAAAAAAAAGAAAAACTTCACGGGAGCACAAAGGAAATAAACGCTGAACAGTAAATTTGCATCCTTCAAACAGACTCAGGACAGCAGGGTGGCTGGTACGCTCACAGAATGTGAATGCAACCTTAAATATATTCATCGGTTCAACATGAATCCTCCTTTTGTACACAAGGCCATGTGTTTTGAGTGAGTATTTGATGGGAAGCTGGAAGCTACACTGCCCCCTTGTGGTCACAAACTACAGAGTGTTTTACAAGCCAGAAAGGATGAGCTTGAAAGGTCATCAATGCAGAGACAGCTGAGACCAAAGATATCCCTTCTACAGACATTCAGACAAACAGATATGGAGGGAGAAAAAAAGAGCAGGGGTGTGTTACTATGTAAAAAAAAAAAAAAAAAAAAGTTCTCAAAGTGAGTGAGTTTGCACTGCACAATAGCTAAAGTACACCGCGTGTGCCCTCGACAATATCCAGCGTGACTGTTGTTTGTGTACGCTCGGTCGCGCTTTGGTACTTTGCACCAGAGGCCTGAGTGTGCAGTTGGTTGGAGTCTGGCATATGTGGTTTTAGAGAGAGAGATCGCTTGCACGAGCGCACACTTGAGCGGTGGAGACTGTGAATCACTGAAAGCCAGGAGCAAAGGTCTGCTTTATCAACAGCAGACCAGGCTGGCGTCACCCATGTGCTTGTCTTTTGAAAGAAAAAGAAGAATAAAAAAACAAACTACAGCAACCATTACAACAAATTGCACAAAGTAGTACTCGTTAACATAGAATTAGTTCAGTCGAGGCAATGAGAGTTTGGGACATCAGACTTGTCACACCCCGTGAAGCATGAGATTCTTTGAGTTTGGTGTGTATTCCGTGTCACAGTAGAAATAAACACCTGCAGAAACTCTTGCACTAGTTTGACTCACACTTCTACACCTGTAGTCAATTTCTCTCCACACATGACAGAAAAATAGAGGGATGGCGCCAACTGTTTTTTTGGATGTTAAAAGTCGGGATCAATAGGCTTTTTCTTAGAACGCTTCCTGATGCAGTGACCTACAAGTTGACGCACTAACCGTCATCGTAACAGGAGTTCTTGGCAACGCCGTGTTTTGTTCCTCTTTTTTTTACCCCCTTTCTTCCTCTCAGAGACGTTTTGTGTTCCATATGGGACACCCAAAGACTTGGAGTCACAACTATCTGTCCTCTCTGAGTTTTTGGTGAAGGGATGTTGTTACTGAAGGAATGCAGCGTCGCTTGCCAGAGGCGTCACAAAGGATGGAATTAAGCAACAGTGGAGGAGAAATGAGAGGAGAAGAGAAAGGAGAGAAGCAAATAAAAGCAGTTATATATATATATATATTTCTTTTACTATCACATATTTGTGTGAGATTCGTTCTACTGAAGAGCATTTGCGTCGCGTCTGTTCTTAAACATAACCTGCTGCCTCACTGTTCTTAGACATGCCACGCCTGCTTAACATCATTATTATTGACACCCCCAAAACGTGTGGGATGAAGGAAGACCATCTAGGTCCAGGGCTGGAATTTGCAGCCACAAAGAAGAATTTAGAATGCCATTACTTTCCAGATGACTGAGCTACGTCTATATGTGCATACATGTACCATAAGGACATTCAAACGAAGGTTGTCGAGGAGAGGTTCGGTGATCAAACCGTAGCCACGTTCTTTTTAATCTTCCAGTTTTGTATTTAGTGCACTAGCTTAGGGGTGAGCAGATTTTCTCGGGTCTTATGACCGAGATGCTGAATCTGTTTTTTATACATTTTTTCCCCCTTTCCTGCTCTCTCCTTCTGTTTCTCTTGGCCCGGCTCACCTCAGCCACATGTGATAAAATGGAATGATGACAGGACGTGAGGATGCAAGCGGAGCCAGAGGAAATGTGAGGACAGGTAGCGCTTACCTCACCCTCTGTGGTGGGGGTGCGTGGGGGGCAGAAGGTTGGAGGGGGGTTGTAGGGCAGGTGGGTCGGGGCAGCTGTAGGTGTGCTCCTCAGGTGGGTCTCTCTCTTCTGCCGCCCTCCTTGGTTCAGCCACACGTGTCTCCCATGAGATGTGGCAGTATCAGATAGTCAGTGAACATGCAGCCAAAAATAAGGAGAGGCGTCCTTCGGGGCAAAGAGCTGGCACTCTAAACTGGTCCAGTGCTTGCTGCAAGTGCAGAGAGTCGAATAGACAAAAAAGGATGAAAACAACCAAAACAATAAATAAAACTCAAAAATTGGATATTCTCTGATGCAGATGAAGCAAACTCTATTTTCAAACTTTTCTTTCTTTTTCTTTTTTTTTTTCTGAGTCTGGAGAGAAAAATCTAAAAACAAAGTCCAACCACGTGCTTGGAAGAGACGGCGAAAGCCAGGGAGAGGATGAAAGTGAAGGACGAGGGAAAAATCCTCTCTGTGCTGTCTTCAAGCGATCCAGGCGCAGGTCTGAGGAGCACCTTCCCAATCTGTGCACTCTCACTCTCCAGGGTGGAAAGTAGGAGGGAAGGAGCAGGACAGAAGAGGGAGAGGGAGTGGAGGGAAACTCAGTGTGTCAGTCAGTCAGGTCAGGCAGGCGATCAGCAAGGCTGTGTGTTTGGAGGCTGAAGGCTGTCGGGGTCCCACTCCAGAGACTTATAACCAGAGGCTGCGCACCTCTGTGCTCCAATTTCTCTGGCTTACTCTCCACCGATCCCTCTCCCACTGGCTAATTTGGGAAAAGACAGACTGGATTGTTCGTCGGGTTAACCCCCTTTTCATACAAAAAAGCAAGTGTCTGTGGGTAAAAGCAGAAAGGAAGGAGGGGAGTGTGCAGGACGGGGTGGGTCAGGAGCCGCAAAAAGAGGGGTGGGATATAGGATGATGTGAAGGGAATAAAAAAAAAAAAAAAAGACATGAAAAAGAAAATTTAGGAGAGTCTTTTGGCCATATTCTGTTCAACTCATATGAAAGAAATCACTCCATTTCTGATGCCGTGACTTTCAAATCAGGTCAGGCATTAAACTGCCTTATTGTTTTGTAATAGAAAACATGTTACAGTTTGTGTATTGATCTGATACATTACATTACACTAGTATGACCACAGCCATGTATGTATTTTAACTTAGGGAGGGCAGTTTAATTGTATGAACTTAACCTTGTAGCTTGTGAAAAGTGTTATTTGGTCAGGATTTTAATCTCGTGGTAATTTTTATTTGAATAATTCAAACACGACATGAGGTTAACTCATGACAAAAAGCGATTTCAATTTCTGTTTTGTCACTAAATGGGAAAAGCTTTATTATTTGCCTCCAGGGATACAGCTACATTCGCATTCTGCTAAGAACACACATATGGAGCGGTTTGCTAAACTGCCAAGCTGTTTCCTTTATTGTTTTCAACATGATAATTGTATGAAATATGATAATTGCAAGTGCAACATTTTTAATTTGGAATTTGCTATATTTCTGTAAGTTGAACTTTCACCCCAAACTCAAAATCTTTGTAGCCTCTAAAGGTTTTCTTGAAGATTAGATTTGTATTTAGTTTTATCTTTCCAATAGCTCTGAGCAACTTCCTGTGCCAGCTATCCTCAGCATGATACTGCCACCACCATGTTTTACTGTGGGGATGTTGTGTTCAGGGCTCTGCAACAATCTTAGTTTTTCCACCACATGTATTATTTTGCACGCGGGCCAAAAGCAATGTTTCATCTGCCTTCTTCATCTTATGTACGTTCTGATTGGGTACGGAGGAACCGCTAATCCATAAGTCTGAGTTATAGATCAGATGCAAAGACTTCAAAAGGAGATCATAAAGTGCCATCAAAACCATTGGAGGAACCTAGAATACCCCATTTTTGTCCAAAATTTTTATGTTTTTAATAATCATCCAGATGTTCCAGTCGGTACTGATTTAAAAATGGCTCTGTCATCTGAGCAACACCCACCGATTCATATCCCTCGATCCGCACACACACGTCCCAGGCAGTTATCAAAAGCTGGCAGTCTCGCTGCTCTCCTCTCACTCATGTTTTGCTCAGGAAGAGCAATAAACGTCCCCAGACTGTATAATCTGCCGATCGTTGGAGCCAAAGTTGAGCTGAACTCAACTTTTCCTCACATGAGAACTTTCAAGCGATTTCTCTTACGGGGCAGGGTGAGTGGGTGGTGGTGGTGGGGGGGGGGGGCATGTTTGGATCACGTCTATTACATTTAATGGGATCGGCTGTTTGAACGGCGTCATTACGGCAGCATTTATTTGCACTTGCAGCATTTCACGTGGCCTATTCCCACAGCGTCCAAGTGGGCTTTCATTCGCTCACAGACGTCCGCGCTGAGCCGACCGAAGGTCACAGGCATTCCATTGTTCATTGTGCTGGCAAAAAAAATAAATAAAAAAAAATAAAAAAAATCTACAGAATCTCTTATGAAAACCTATTTTGTTCGGCGACGGAGCCAACGAAATTGAATCACCTTTAAAAAAACAAGCAGCAAAGGCGTCACGTCTGCGACAGGGCCGCGAGCGAACGGCTCCGTGAACACACAAAGGGTGGAGTGACCAGAAGCCCGGCGATGATGTCATCAATAGGACCCCTGTGTGGCAGTCTGGCCTGCCATTCATTCGGCTGCCAGGTGTGCGCTTCTGCGTGATCACACCCTATCAAATAAGCAGGCTCAGTGAGGCAAAAAATTGGTTGGTGGAGTCAACATGGAAAACACGAAGGAACGCCTCGGCCTCTCCAAGTCATGGCTACGCTACGGTTGCGATGAAGAATTCACCCTCTGGCTCCCGTCCCCCCAGCACCCTCCCCAACCAAAAAAAAAAAAAAAAAAAAAAAACCCTCGACTCTATTGCTCTCGCACAAACACACAGATTAATGCTCACTCATACCCTTTGGTCAGAACACACCCCTCTGAAAAGTCCCCAAACCATTCTCTAAGAGTTGGTTTAAAAAAAAAAAAAAAACTGCCTTTCACTCGCATGCTTTTACAAGGTGAAACATTCCTGAGAAAAGGGAAAAAACACCTGGTTGTCATAAGTTTTTGGATTTTTGTTTTTTTCTTTTCCCTTCTTCACTGCGCTTTTCTCTTTCTCTCCATTCCATTAGTAAGAGAGAGAGAGAGAGAGTGAAAAAAAAACACAAACAGAGGCAAATTTACCGACTTGAAAAGCCCTTCCCGGAGAGCCGCTTTGCCACTGATGTTCGACAAACGCAGGCCAAAAATAAGTTGTGAAAGGCAGGTTGGCGTCACAGATACACTCCACCCTTCACCGCACCCGCTGTCGACGAACATAGGTCCACTGTGTTTCAACGTATGGGGGTCTGTTCTGCTCCGAGGTGGTGTGTTCAGGGTGGAACGGGTTTGTTTGGGCGCGGGGGGGGGTGTTTGCGTTGGAGTGTGTGTGTTCCTTAAGAGGGTTACTTGAATGGTTGGAGTGTGCAGGGTGGGTGGGGTTGGTTGTGAGTTTGATCAGAATTGGGTTTTTGGCTTTCACTTGACCTCGTCGTCCCAGTACACCCAGTGAGGCACGACATGAAGGCAATTACGATGTTAATGGTGTTACATTAAATGATTACTGCTGGTAATATGTTATGGTATTTTATGGTCAGAGATCTTAAGGACACCTTGCCAATTTATGTATACTTATTTCTATTCTGTCACGTTACATGGAACAACTTAAATCAATTTTCTTGAAATTTTACATGATAGACCAGCACCAGGTGAATGATAATGATAATTGTTGCGTGGTTTTCAAAGACTTAGTCCTCCTAAGTCAATATCTGCAGATAAACTACAGTTCCAAGTCTTTTAAAGTCTCCAGCGGCTTTGCACATCTAGAGAGGCAAACCTTCACGTAGATTGTGCATGTAGATTTTCCATTTCTTTTCCATAGGTTTAAATCTGAACTGTGGCTCTCCCCGTCTTCAGTTTCAACCTCTGAGATTTATTCTTCCAAAATTCCTTCCCATTTAGCATCTTCTTATCAACACTGACTGGTTTTGTTGTCCCTGCTTAAGAAAATTTAAATTAAACCTTTATCCACCATGGTCTTTCTCATGTACATTGACAAGCAAAGCCATATGGTCCTATTTGGTATTTGTCTGATTCTTCCAGTTTGGGCGGAGGGACGTTATGCCAAACTCTTTCCATTTTAGACAGTAGATTGAACGGTGATCTGTGAAATGCTCAAAGCTTGGGACATTGTTTTAAACTTCTCCACCAAAAAAATAGTTTTAAAAGAGTGTCTGAAAATCATTTGCTAAACAAATGCAATACATTTCGATTGTGATTGTTTGTTTTCTTTCATGAGTTCGTCCACAGACTCGGGTGGAGATTTGTTTTAGAACATAACAGGAAAAGATTCTGCCGTTTTGATCTTAATGATGCTTTATGTACAAAAATGTGAAGGTATGACAAGCTGCTGTTGTTTTTATTAGTTAGTAATATAGTTGGTGGGGTCTAAAACAAATGCATGCTACACTTCAATAAAAAAAAAACATTGTTGGTTTTGTCCATAGAATTCGGTTTGTGATTTTGATGCGAGGAAAAAGGTGCAAGACGCCCTGACCTGTCAGCGAGGCGTGACATTTAATTCGCTTTTCTTCATTCGAGCCATTTTCGATCAGACGAGCTGCAAAATTTCTGGCAAGAAAGGTCGGAGTTAAAGGTTCAAGCAATGACAGGCGGAGAACGGCAGCTCTCACTCCTCGACATTTCAGTAGAGCAGCTTTCTTGCAGGTCGATCTCTGATCCACCTTCCTGCATTCTAACCCTTACAGAGGAACCACTGTAGACAAAGATCGCGCCGCCATCCACCTGCCGTAGCCTGGCAAGGGCCGGCAGGATTCCCAAATGAGAATAGGAAGAGAAATGAAGACAATAAAATATAACGACGTACTTCAAACATGATTTCACGAAATGTTGGACATTCTTCTGTGGTGGATGTGGTGCTCTGCCACTGACTGACAAAAGGGACGTGGAGTGCGGCCGGGGCTGACGCGAGGGCGCATGACACGACGAGCACCGGGGATGTTGGGAAAACGGACAGAGCAGGTAGAGGAAGAAAGAGACGGTTTTTTTTGGCGAGGCTCCTCCTGGCGCACTTGACGCATACTCTTTGGTTTCCTCTCGGGTAATCGTTTGACACTGATAAAAGAGAAAGGAGACGGGAACGGTATGGAGAAAAAAGGATGACAGTGTTTCCGCCCTGGGAAAATGCTCTCAGATGAGATTAGAGGACAGCTGGGGTAATTCTTCTGTCTGTGGAGCTGAGAAAGACCAGACAAGAGGAAAACAGAGGAGAAGAAGAAGAAAAAGGGGAGTTGCACTGTCTCGAACGTGCGCGTTCGAATTTATTTACATGCTGCACATTAAGAAAGGAGCCCTATATTAACAACAACAACAACAAAACGGCTCCCTCTTTTTTTCCGGCAGGTTATTGTCGTCCTGGGAGGTCTTTTTGCTTAAAGAGCTGAAGTGTTAATAATAAGCAAGCAGGAGTCAAATGTCAGGTGTTTTGAGTATGAGAGGGAAGTACAAGCAAAGAAAAGGGAAGGAGGACTTACTGTATTGTAATAAATGACAGACAGGGGAAAATGCGAATGTGTGTGTGCATGTTTGAGGTTAGCCTTGCGTACCAGTGGATATACTAATCAGCTGAGCTGGTGGGGAGATGAAAGAATGTGAGGAATATTTACTGGTAATTGTTTCCAGAGTGCAACAGTGCTGACATCTCTCAAATAGAAAGATGTATACGTGCACGTACGTACGCTGCCTTCCAAAAGCATTATAAGCCCTAAAACCCAAACTTTGTGGTATTTTATTGGGGTTTTATGAGCGACTAACAAAAGGTGTAGTGAAGGAAAGAAAAAGGATAACAAAATTTCTATTAAGGAGAACTAGTTGCAATAACATCACATGACTATTTGCTATGAAGAATGAGAGTTGAAAAGAAGTCACAAAAAAAAAAAAAATCCCACACGCGTTGTGCTTCATTAGGGACTCGGCAAACATGTGGAGGAAGTTGTTCTGGTTGGACGATCAAAACTGAATCTTTTGGCCACCATTTGAAAACTCCCACGGGGAACTGAAAACCGTTACTGCACGTCACGCTGCACCCACTGGCTCAGGGGTTTAAAATGGTGGTGGCAGTAACATGATGTGGGAAGGCTTCACTTCAGAGCTTCGGTCGTGGCAGAGATCAAAAAGTTGTTGTTTTTTAAAGTGGTGGAGGTTCCTTCCTTAAACTCCTCATTCTTTTTCGTCTTCTTAGAACCAAATGGGGCTAAAGCAGAACACGTTGGGTTCCTGTGCCAGACTTGATGATTTCACCCCACTGCTTCTCCGCCAAACATGGAGAAGCAACGTTCAGCTTCTATGCAACACAAATCAGGACCAAACTTCCAGAAAACTGCAAAACAACTGAAACACCGAGTTCCTTTAATTCATAGCTTAAAACTCACATATTTAGAGTTGCTTTTGATTGGTAGGAAGTGGAACTTTGACTAACATATTTGATGTTACTTGATGATTTTCATGTTGGCATTTGACAAAAAGTAATGGGTATTGCTCGTTTCGTAAAGCACTTTGAACTGCCTCGTTACTGAAATGTAATATACGAATATACCGGGCTTCACTCCACCTCACAAGTATGTGGTGAGTGGACATGTGATGTGGATTGTGCAGGACTCTGTCTCCATCTAAAGAAGACCATTACCAGACCCACACCGTTTGAGGTCAGATTGCCAAATCCCTGGCAAAGCTTCAAGGTGCTTTAGTTCTAGAAACCGCTTGAGTTCTTCGGAACACCCCTCTGCAAACAAACCAGGATGTCTGGGCACTGCGGCTGGTGCACCCACTGCGAGACGGAGGGACCAACATGAGAACCAGAACGTAGATAAGGAAACTGTTCCTGCTGTTGGCGGCGGTAAACGAATGCCCAGCTGGCACCATCCTGAAGGGCCGGCTTCTGCTTCCTCTTGGCATTTTCAATTGTTGGTTTCACTGTTAGTGTGAGATAAGTGAGACGCCACTCCTGGGTTATGTCTACTTTCCTAGGCACTATTTATAAGCCACTTCACCATAGCAAAGCCAAGAACACGGGGTATGAGCAGAAGCAGAAAGGTCAGTCATAGGAAACAAGAATCTAATGAGATTATTGCTGAGGTTCTTCTAAATCCGTGAAACCGACTGTTATTATTCCACATTTTCATATTTTTGCTTATTTGGAGGTTATTCTCCAAGACAGACATTTTGCAAATGTAATTTCCCTGTCCACTAAATTAACTTTCAACTTGGCAGCCTTCCATCTAGACTCACATGCTTTCACGTAAAAGCAACACACCCAGAAATCTTTGCCTGACTGACAAGTGCGTCACTCTGTAAGCTATTTGACAATTTCCTCGCTCCCTTTTTCATGAAAAACTCTTCTCAGTTACCCGTTCCTGACAGGACAACGAGAACATCCATCTTTATCAAACAAAGAGAAAGACAGAGAAGCGCTGAAATCTGTGTTGTTATAGTTTTTTGGAAAAAAAAAAAAAAAGAAAAAGAAGAAAAAAACTTTTTCCGTTTCAAAAAATTGGAGCCATGGGAGCAATTTCCCTCAGTCCAGCGGCAACACAATCCCTCAACTCAAACAATCAGATTAGAATAAATAAAGTTAACTGCTGGAGTTTAGATATCTCTTTGGAACATCCAAAAACTCCACCCCAGTCAGATATGAAGGACTGGCAATGCGGTACAAAGCTGTGCAAAGTTCACTTTTCCCCCGAAGTTTGTCAGAAATCTGGAGTTTTTACATTTTGACAATCACAGCTTTCCTTCTGATTGAGTCTCTTGACAATCAAAGAGATGTACTTAACACAGTGGCTCACCGTGATTATTTTTATGATACTCGAAGGCACATGACATACCAGAGCATATATGTGCTCTGGTATGTCAATGAAGAGAGTTACCTTGTGGAGATCTTTGGAGAGATGGCCGCAATATCACAATTCCCATCGTAAAATGAATGTGGATGTCGAAGAGACACTGCTAGAGATGTATTTTCAGTATTTTATTAAATATAGTGGTGATCCAAATACACAATTGAGCCCATATAAGACCGTGTGCATGCAAAGCAGAGAGCTCCTCTTCAAAGTGGCACCTTAAATTAGGAGAAACTGAGAGAATTTTACTCCTGCTGACCGTAACCGAGCCGACGAGGCCTGCAGAGTTTTAGGTCAAGTTCAGGGAGAAATCCGGCATCCGGCTGCTGTCCGCCATTGTTCATAGTAGTCTCCATTTGTGGATAAATGCTCTCGATGTGGTTCACTAGAGTTTCAAAGCCATACAGGCGAGTTTGGAACCGGTTCCAGAAATACATTTTAATGACTTATTCACTCATTTGTTCTCGAATTTCTTTCATTCGGGTCATAATGTTTTGCCTGGTGAGATCGTTTGACCCATTTCATGAAGACGAATCCTCCGATGATGCCTGCAACATGGCTAGAGAAATCGAACAAGGTGGATAGTCAATTTTGTTCACATAGATTAGTGTCATTATGGTTTAGAAATAGTTTCCTTGTGAAAAATAAAATAGTTATTTGACAACTGATGGCAAACACTTTTATGGGATCAAATAAAGAAAAAGTTTAAAAGCTCTGAAACCCCAAGACTCCCAACCATATAAAAAAAATGGCTAAAATAATGAAAAAAAAAAGAAAATAAATAAATAAGGCAAATTAACAACTTGATCTCAGAAATCAAAAACACTGAAGAAGGATGGATGAAACATTCGGTTTTCAAATGACATAATGATGTGGGGTTCTCTAGCTGCAGGCATGGAAAACATGAAATAACACTGTACCTGGACAAAGTTAACGGCCTTTTTTTTCTTGTACATTTAACACGATTCAACGTGGGCAGGTGGATTTCTTCACAGACACCTGAATTAGTCCTGACTACCTCACAGATAGACCACAGCTCATGGAACGGCTACGGTCGAGTTACAGGCAGAAAGGTCAGTCTGTCATCTACAGAAGAACTCATATGACTCAGTTTGATGACTCAGTGTGGAAGCAATCACCTCATCTTTAAAGTAAACAACACAAAGAAGATGATTGTGGATCTTTTAGGGAGTTCACCAAGACATCAAGCCGGCCTGGAAATCCACTTTTTAAGGGTCGTATGGAGCGGAGTCGGCCACCGCCATCTATCAAAACAGCTCAACAGAAACATAAGTGAGAGCTTTATATTCGCCCTCACTCAGCACATAAGGGTTTATTCAGCACTTAAGTGGCAGGAATGAAAAGTAATTCTGTATGAATTAAAAATAAATAAATAATTACATCACTGTATCTCAATTTAAAGAGATCATTTCTCAACGAAATGCCTTGAAAGGTGGAGACCGTGTTCTTTAGGGTTCAGAGAGTTTTATTTGGTCTTTTAGAATCTAATCAGTTAAATATTAATGCTCTAAGCATCTGTTTTCATGTCAGAAACGTTGAACTCATTGTCAGTTCTTTGCTTTCTAGTTGAAATTGTTTTGTTTCTTACAGTCATAAGCAGATTTACTAGCTCGAAATGAACATGCTTAACGTTTGACTGAGCAGATGAATATACATAAGTCTGTTTTTTTCTTTTTTTCACTTTGGAATCAAGATGGGTTTTTTTTTTTTCTACTGGACAGAAAAATGTATGCCTTCAGTTAATTTTGATTTGTACACAATGATTTCATGTAAATTACACAAATTGAACCACCTACATATGTTTTTAATATGTTGTCTTCAACTAGACTTTAACTGCAGTGAAATAAGTAAAGATAAACAGAATGTGCTTCTTTCTATGCAACAAGAACGAGAATAAATAAATGATACCTCTGCAGGGCGCCAGCGAGTCTGTCTGAAGAAAACCTGTTGAGGCCCAGTCATATATGAAACATATTTATCTTTTCCTTTGACTATAAATGTAAACCCTTCAACTGTAGGCACTTCAGTACATTTTGCACCACAAACACTGGGAGTAATCTGATATGTATAAACAGCTGAAACAAGAAGTTTGCATACACCAAATAAAAGACGCATACACATTTTTTCCCCCTCACCGTTTATGGTTCAAAAGTCAATTATCCCTGATAATGAGCAAATGTATGTAAACTTATGAATTAAAAAAATAAGAAATTATTTTGGGAATTATAACTAACCTAAAACAAGGCAAGATTTTTATGATTTAACTTCAGATTGTGAGAAAAAAAAGATTTCCACTTATATATATATATATATATATATATATATATATATATATTTGCTTACTCACAGTACTTGTGGAACAAAATGTACCAAACTGCGCACGGTGGAAAGATTAACATCTACAGTCAAAGGAAAGATAAACACTGTCATATAATCTCACTGTTCTCTGTTGTCCCGGCGCTAACAGCATCTTCGTGCTAATGAGGTCTCCTATAGACAGGGAGCCTGGTTTGACTTGCTGTGGTGAAGAGAAAACAGCTTGAAATATTTTTCTCCTGTAATTCATAGTGCCTGGACAGTTCCAGAACGTGTGCTAATGAAGCCGGGGTCTGTCACCATTAATCACGGCGCGGATTTACTGAAGGAGCTATCTCGATGCAGGTGCAGGCTGTGTAATATCAGTAATTCAGCTGCAACAATCGGAAAAGAAACAGACTTTTTCCAAGGGCCTTTTGTTTTGTTTTTTCTTTCTGTTCCAAGACGCGACTGTTAATCACGATGACATCCAAAACAGGTCGAAAGCGTGCTTTATTATGGCTTGATTAATGCATTGTAACTGTAGCAGGCTTTATCTTGACAGAATCAAACACACTTTCACCAGAGTTACACTGCCTGTGCTCATTCAGTAATTAGCGTTGGCCTTTCCCTTTCTTTAAGTCGTGTTTGTCAGACACATGGGTCAGTCCTGCGAAGCCTGCTCTTCTGTTATGAACTGATTTTGAGGCAGTGCATGCCTCAAGATGGATGTTTTTATTTTTAGAATTTTTTTTTCTTCTAATCATTACTTTAATAGGTAAAATAAATACTTATGAAATTAATGTTCTTATTTTTGTAATATATGAACTTTAAAAAAGTTTTATGAAGTGTTTTCGGAGTGATGAACAACACAGATATTAAACTCCTTTTTGTTACTTACTTTCCCCACAACCAAATATCCTTTTTCATACCATTCTTTGCTCAGATGAACACTTTAATACTGAAATATCTTAATAATAATAATGTGCCATCTTGCTCACTATCTTCTCAGAATGGATAACAAAAAAGAGCCAAAAGGAAGATGAATGAGATTTCTGATCAAGATTTTGTATTACCTCACAGACAATAAATGATCTCCACAAACTTTATTTCTTAGAAACGAGCATTATTGTTGCTTTTCTTCATCTACAGGCAGCCAGAGCCACAGTTTTTTTTTTTTTTTTTTTTTTTGAAGTTGTTTTTTTGAAATCATCTTTTAAAAATGAAAAAAAAAATTTGGATCATCCGAGCCTCTTGG
>NW_015113011.1:391519-393189 GCF_001443285.1 Poecilia latipinna
TTTTTTTTTAAAAAGCGGATTTTTTTTTTTTTTTTTTCTTTTTTGGGGACCAGGGCCCCATTTTTTTTTTTTTTTTTTTTTTTAGCAGATGTGATTTTGGAATCAGCTTTTGAAAATGTACACATAAACTTGGATCATGCAGGCCTCATGGTGGAGGCGACTATAAAGGTGACTGAAATCATGAATTTTTTTCCTCTTTCTTTAAAGTTAATTGCAAAACATACTTACAAAAAAGTAAAATGAGGATGTTTTTAAAATGTTCACCGAAACACTGAATCATTCAATTAATCCATTTTACATTATCTTACTTCATACTTAACTGTTTAATTTATTCACTAACAACACTATGAAAGAAATCCTTCAAATTTGTGTAACTTGTCCTATTAAATAAAATAACAGGACAAATTCAGAAAGTTATCTAGCTAATCATATTCTGGATTACGCCATACACACCATTGCTCTACTCTTGTTAGTCACACACACACGTACACGCAAGACGCAGCTGTGTTTTTATGGTAAAAGAATCAATGTTATGACCTCCCAACTAACAACAGTATCTTTTTTTTTCTCTTTTTTTTATACTGAGTGGTTGCTCTGCAACCTTTGGACTTGCAAAAGTTAATTAAAACAATACATACATTTTAGTTTTATCTCTTTCTGGCTAAACGTTTTTTTTTTCTTTTTCTTTGTTGCAGTGGCCCCTCTCACCTGATGTCCTGTGTAGCTGTGTGAATGTGTCCTGACCTTAGAGCACCACAGGAACCTCCTCCCTAAACAGCTGTTTCCACCGATGCCATCATTCATCGTCTTCAATACACAAGGAAACAGAGGAACTGAACCCAAGTTAGTAAGTGACCAGGTCAGGTCTCACACAGTCTGTGAACGTTGCTTCATACATTTGAAATTCTGAAAGGGAGTTTGGGCCAATATTTCTTAGGAATAGTTTGAATATCTCTAACCTTGTTCTTGGAAAGGCATGTAGAAGGTCCTTACGTATAGTCTGAAATGCTGGGACTTGTCTATTTTCTATGTTTAAAAAAAGTCACCTAAAGGACTGAGATCTAAAGTCAAGAAACGTGCATGTAGAAATATTACCCTATAAAGTGGATTTGCATTCAAATTTGGTCAAGCTAAGAGAATAAATAATAAACAAGCTGACCTTCCTCAAAATACAAAAGACGGCCTTTTTCTGTATGTGCTGCTGACTGAGGCGTTGTTTGACCCAAAATGTGTCCTGTGAGGAGAAACTGTTTTTTCATGCAAAATTCATTACGCTAACTTATTCCTGAGAAACCGACAAGCTAGGGAGGAGCAGGGATGGAAGAATGTGAATGTATATTAAACAAAACAAGCTGTCAAAGAGGAGTATAAATACTGGGGCTGTCAACGCATGTCTCAAGCTTGCGCCAACAGACCACAGTTTGTATCAAGGGAACATGGCTAACACCAACACCCTCCAAGCACCTACGGGGGAAAGTGGCAACTTGGCTTTGAAGCGGTAGAGTTTGTGTGTTTTTCTGCCTTTTTCACTTCTCTGCCCTCTGCGTTCGCATGCTTTTTATCCAGTTTCTCTTCAAGAGTCACCAGATGTGCAGATGTAAAAAAGAAACAGATAGTTTCCAACTTTAGTTGGCATGAATAGACATGCCAGAGAAACAAGGACATTTGTG
>NW_015113012.1:0-32819 GCF_001443285.1 Poecilia latipinna
GGGGGGGGGTCTCATGTGTCCCTTCCCTTCACAGTTCACAGGTGGCTATTGAAAAGCCCGGCCAGATGATGATGGAGGATAGCGAGGACACATATAGAGCTCTGAATAGGCTTTAATTACACCACAGTTGATGAGCCAAAGGGCCATTCAAAGGCCAAGCTTGCACTTCAAAAAGAAAGTTAGAGGGCAAGGTGATGCAAAGTTTGCGACCCCATCTCTGAGTCAAGGAGCATTTCTGACTCATCGTTTTGTGTTTATGCGGCAAAGATGGAACGGGTTTTGTAATGCATGTCTGCGCTGTCCGTACGGAAATGTGTGAAGGTAGAGGGTAGTGGCCATGGGGGTGACCAGGGTGGGAGAATTCTTCACTGTGTAGCTTAACCAAACTTTGCTTTTGTCCCTAACAATGATGAGTGATGATGAGTGACAGGGGTGTTATCGGTGGGATCTGCTGAACAGAATGTGCCTAAGCAGTGCTCACCCAGACTTACACAAAAGCCAGCAAAAGGTCAAATCTGAGGCAGGCTTCTTATCCACCAGCAAACTCTATTTCACTCTGAAACATGTCACATAATATGCTACAATAATTTGTTTGTCTTTGGGTTCAGGGTATCATGCTGGTGTATATTTTTTAATTCATAATTTATTGTCTAAGAACACCTCTTCCTGAACCCTGAAAACTCTCTTTTTCCCAATTTAGAACCTTAATATGACATCAGCTGTGCTTTTTTTTTTTTTTTTGCAAATCAGACCTGGATTTCACTGGGGTTTTACTTGGTTAAATAAAGAAAGCTGCTTTAAATATTGATTTGTCTGAATTGCTTTTGAATTGCTGCTTAAGTATCAGCTTTTCGGCTAATGCTGACTCGAGGAGAGCATGTGCCGTTCTCCCTTTGTTACCCAAACCCATACATAATGCTCACACACCCTAAGTTAAGGCACAACACCCTCCTTCTACCCCTTCACACATATGCCCTACTGCTAACCAGGGACTAGGGGTTGCATGCAAGTGTTTCCCAGGGGGCAGTCGTGGAGGGTTCTGTGGCCTGGAGACGGATCTAGACGGCAGTTAGTCAGGAACCAGTATTTTTCTATTTTTATTTGGAATTTTTTTGTAGCCAGCTCTTCACCCCCTTCCCCCTTTTCTGAAGTCTGGCGGTGATCGTAATGGGGGGTGACAGCTCACCTCTCCCTAGCGTGCCTACTGTCCTTGGAGCGTTAGACTCCCCCCGCAAAATTGTCGAACCACCCCCAAGTCCCGGAAGGCCACAAAGGTTACTTCATATGTTAGTCTGAGGATTCCTATGAGTCTGTTTTATTTTATTTTTGTATGTTTTTTTAAATTCAGATGACTGTCTCTGTCAGCTCTGAAGGGATTGTCTGAACGAAACAAAATCAAAATATAATGTATATCATCTTGATCCTTTCATTATAAATACATTTACTCTTTCTGTCAAATTCATTTTATTGCCTTTTTTTATTTGTTTTTGCACTGTCACCGTTCGCTTCCTGTTTGTCTGTGTGGGTTGTGACCCACTGGTGTGAAAAGATTCAGGGCCTGCAGTTTCACATCTATTAAAGGCTTCGTGTTTGGAGAGGGAAGTGATCTGATAGCCTGATGTTGTACGCTCACTTACACAGACTGTTTGAATGGGTATGTCATGTATGCCTGCTTCATCGCCCTCTGTGAATGTGCATCAGGGTGTCTGCTTTTGTATGCTCCTGTACTTGCATTTAGGATATCCTCAAATTAAACCCATACATACACGGTGGTTTTGTACCTGGCAGTTTTGTTTCTACAGCTGCTTTCACAGCTATTAGCTCTTCTGGAAAAGTCATGCAAACACCATCAAAATAGATTCATGTTTTAATGAGGTCGCCTAATTTCAAACTGAAATATTTAGGTTCTCCCCTTCAGCTGATTTCATTTCTAAAAGGCTTAGGCCTGGGGACAGGCGAAGGTGAAGCATTGCTGTGTTGATTTGGCAGTGTGTTTGGATTATATCCCAATGAAAACCAACTCTGGGACCAGCTCAGGGTTTTGATGGAAACCTGAGATTTTATCTAAAATGTGCTGGTATTTCAATGGATTTATTGCACTCTAATGAGTGGCCCATGGCCTTTGGAAGAAACCCATAGCATAACCAAACCTCTGCCATACTTAATGATAGAGATGAGATATCCTTCCACATCACAGCGGACTTTACGCCAGACCTTACTGGCGTATTTGCTGCTGAAATAGTCAGTCTCATTTGACCAAAGCTTGCAGTGCCAGTTAAAGTCTCGGTTGTGTGAACCAAACTACAGCTTTTACCCTCATATCCATTTCAGACAACTAGTCAGTGCCCTCTGATTGTTATGGGGACTTGAAAATCACAAAAATCCACCCTTAGCTTTGGAGATTTCTTTTTCACTTCCCTTACTGTGTGTTAGAAAGAAATACTTTTGCTTTGTCTTTGTAGCCATTTTGAAACAGAGAGTATTATCATACATTTGCTTTACTTGATGGCTTACAACTTAGAAGTAATCCAAACAAAGCAGGCCATGCATGCTGCAGCTAAGGCTAATTACAGCTTGCGTACAGTTAAAGTCTCATTTCGGGGAAAATTAGGTTTTAATGCCAAAAGTCTAGTAAGGTTGAGCTTATCTCTTTAATTGTTATTTTCTTTCTCTTTCAAGCCACAAAGTTACATGGCGGCTGAAGTACTACAAACACACCTATTTCATGCTGGTGTTATTGATGCTTGTAAACAATATTTTTTGTTTAAACAGCAAAACACTGGATTCTTTGTGTTCATCTTATACATGTGTGGCATCTTGCTGTTCAAATAACAGCAATGCTGCATGTAAGTCATCATCTGTTATTTTAAAACTGAAGCATGTATAAGATACGCATTCATAAACAATAATTTAGAGTGAACTGTTTAGTTATTTTCTTGGTAATCGAGTGGTGCCCTGACTAGTTTTAATATAAGTTACTAATTTCATCAATAATTGCTGTAAGCAAGTATTTATCGTTATTCATAACCAAAACTAGACAGGCTATTGTTGTACAACACATGTATGGAAAAACAATTCTCTCTGTATCTAAGAATATTTTCCCACGGAATAAATCAAACTAAATTAAAGGAAGGATTTATTTTTTTTTCAGTAAAAAAAATAAATCCTTTCTTTTTTTATAGAACGGATTTTCTATTAAAAATCCTTTTATAGAAAAGGATTTTTCTATAAAAAAAAATCCTTTTATAGAAAGGATTTATAGAAATTCTTTCTATAAAAAGAAAGGATTTCTTTTTATATACATTTTTACTAAGGATACGAGTGATCGATTTTGTTGGTGTACTTTAAATAAAGTATGTATTACATTAACCTAATCAGCGTTTAAGCTGTATTTGATGTATTATTCATTTTTAAAATAGAATGAAAATATTTGTCTGTGAAACAAAGTGGCAGAATTTTGTATAGTTCATTATTTTTTAGTCTGTTGAAAGAAAAGTCAAGAATATTATAAGATGTTGGTTTTTCTTCTCTCTTCTCAAAGAGTTTATTGTTAAAAAAAATAATGTTTTTTTTTTTTTTCCCCTATGGTCCAGCAGTCACTACTTATCCTTTATGTGGCATCAATTGAAGTTCTGCAAAGACCTACACACTCAGCCTAATGCAAATAACTACATTAGATGTAGAAAGCTAGAAATATGTATTTACATCAAGTATTTCAAAATAAAATGTGCAGCAGTGAGTCTCACAAACATTACTTTGTGAGCATGATCCCATCTCAACTCTTGCCTCTGTCTTTCTTTCACTCACTGTTGCTTTCATCCCTCCATTCGTCTTTTTAATTGCATTTATCGTTTTAGAAGCACTGCTCCTTCAACATTCAGGAACTCAACTAAAATGCGCTCCTCTACTTCTACCTCATTTGCTTGCAGACGCAAATCCGCCCTGGCACCTTATAGGCTGCTCCCTGTTTTAAGAACTTGTAATCGTGGTGAGCATTAGAGCTGCACGCACACACCCTGTGCCGTTCTCAAACAAAAAGGCGGGCAGCCTGTTTGGATGTTCAGATGAAAGTGCAACATAGATGCTTTGGGAATTCATCTGAAATGTCGGAATATGCAAGACGAGGGCCGGAGGGACTGTGTTTAGCTTTCTGACTTCGTTTCTGAAAAACCCTGTGGCCAAAAGTGGAATCTGAGCCCCGCCCTGCAAATGACCCCATGGAATGTTTGGGGACACATTCACTGAGATGTGTTTTTTTTTTTTTTTTTTCTCACTGCAGCATTCAAGTGTTTTACCTCTTCAGGACTTAATGGCTGCCTACATATCAGAGAAGATGCTTTGCCCTCGTGTAATCTGACTTGTCTTAATTACAGGCAGTATCCAGTAATAGGCTGCTCTCGTAGATATCGGCCATTAGAGCGGTGTCTCTGGCAAGAGGGGTCTGATTGGCTTTGAGGTAGCTGATAAAGAAGCCATGCCTCATTTCCCTCCAATTTTTTTGTTCACATATCTCTGTATTAAAGTGAAGCATGAAGATGGCGAAGGACTGTGTTAAAATGATTTATGCGCTCCTCTGTTTGGTTTGCGGCTAATCTGCTCTTCCTGATTGCATTGTCAGCAATCAGCGCCGCTTCCATTTGAGTAACTGATTTCACTCTATTGAAGTTATTTCAAGCAAGTTTGAAAACTAGCGTTGAAATTTAAGAGGCTTTCCTTTTGGCTTGTTTCAATTACAGTCAGTGTACAAGTTTTTTTTTTTTTTTTTTTTTTTGTCTTGCGAGTGTTTAAGAAAGATTATCCCCCCAGGCCTTAGGCTTGTTTGTGTGGTTTTGATTTCCAAACCTCAAACCTCAGCCTCTCTTGTCTGCTAATTGAGTAAAAAAAAACCTACAACAAATGTCAACAAACAGACTTTAAGACCTTAACTGAGAACTTCTTTCAACA
This sequence comes from Poecilia latipinna, assembly GCF_001443285.1. NCBI lineage: Eukaryota > Metazoa > Chordata > Actinopteri > Cyprinodontiformes > Poeciliidae > Poecilia > Poecilia latipinna. Next base: position 4,945 of record NW_015113012.1, read on the forward strand.
GGTGTTACCCTTTGTTTTCAACCGTTCCTGCAGGTCTACTTTACTTGTTTCCCCACAAGTTCAGACACGCTGTATATTGAGTCACTGTGTTCTTCCTTTTAGAGTTGGGCTTTGGGAATTATTCGTGTGACTGAAAACTGTGCATTGTTGATACTGTCACATGCTCAATCCAATCATCTCATTGTAGAATTAGGCTTCATTAATTCTATTAAACCAATAGATTTAACAACCAATCCAATATCGACCGGTCACGTTACTTCAGGATCAACCTGAAGGATAAATTATTTTAAATAGCTATTTAGCAGTGTGTTGTTACTAATATAAGAAGCAAAGAGGTTTTTTATGTATTTCAGTCATCTTTGAAAGGGGAGGCAAACTAGTAAGAATGCATTACTTTAGTCTGAACTCAGGCGAAAGGAATGCCAACAAAAAAAAAACGAAATTGCATTTCTATTCAGACGGCTAAGTCACTTAGGTGTCTTTCTTGGCTGGAGAAATATTCTGCTTAAGCTCCAACAGGAGCTCCGTCTTCCATGGGTCACTCTGACACAGGCAGGTTATTCTCTTTTCATTTGGCACTGGCTTTTTGGATGCTTGAAAAGCTCCTCTATCTGGAGATGAAACCAGGTGACACTGTTAAAGGATATAACGAAGTGATCCTGAGCACAATTGTAGAGTGTGAATGAAAAACAACAGAAAATCTTGCAGGAACTTTACACAAAAGTAGACAAATGTTGCAAAGTGTATGACGGAAATAAAAACATTTAGTGCAATCAAATCTTACCATGTAATCACTCCTGGCTCTAAACCATGAGCGTCTTATTTCGCAGGTTGTTTTTACTACATCTAAAGGTCTGGTACGGACACTTTAGAGGTATCTAGCAAAAGAACAAAAACAAACATTCAAATTAGGTGGCAAGTCAAATCTAAGGTGTTTGACTGCACTACATCACACATTCAGATTGTCTTTGCTAGCAGCATCTGATCTTGTTACATGATATGTTTAAGTTATTCTGCACACTCCTTCATGATCCATTTCAAATGCCATAAAACAAAGTCAAGCTATTAAAGATAATATACCCATTATTAGTATGGAAATGAGAAATGTAATACCGTAGCATACTGAAAGCTTGTCACTTGAGTGACAGTTAAAGACACTCCTGGTTCAGTGCGCTGTATTTAAGATATGTTTGATGTTTTTCAAACTCCATATTTGGCACATTATCCTCGGGTGGCGTCCCACACCTTGTTGGTATTTAAGACAGATTTCAATGAATATTACCGTATTGCGGTGGCGCTTGCGTTTAAGAGTACAGCTTCCTCATAACGGGGAGGTGTCGTCTGCTGACAGATCGCTGTCTGGATGAGAGAGCACAGCGGCATCCCACCTCATTACCGTAGCAGCACACTAACCGGGGGACCAACACACTGCTCGCTGTGATTAAGATGTAAATTTCCTCTAATTGGAATGTAAATTCATACATTTATATGAAGACGTCAGCTGTCAGATTGCAATATTGTCTCCTTTTTTCTTGCTCTCCCTTGCTCCCCATCGGGGACTAGGTGCCTGTAATCTGTATCGTACTCCCGCAGCCCGTCGTGGGATTTTCCGTTTGTTTAATGCTGGGCCCATTGTCCTGCGTCCAGCCTGTCATTGTAGTGCTTCCCATTCATGTTTTTGTGCTTGGTTGCAGTCAGACTTGCTCGCGCTACCTGTGTTTGTTCCTGCACGCATGGCTGAGCCGTCAGGGCTTTGGGGATGGGGAGGAGACTTTGAGATGGGGGCCGGGGTCATTTGGGTGGCCGTATTTTGTGTGTGCATCGATTACTTCTGCTGAATGTTCCTCAATGCAAATAAGTCTGCCACTTTGAGAGGAAGCACATGTATCTGAAGTAATTAATTTTATCCTTGAATGCCAGCTGTGGTGTTGGTGTGATGTGTTCCAAATTGAGCCTTCTTACTGAAAAAGGTGTTAATTTAGGGATTTGGCCAATGAAGTAAGTGTGTTCGCCAATGGATGCTGCCAATATAAAATGGAATATGTAATTCTTAGTGTTGCTTATTGAATATTGTGCTATTATGTGATGTTGTTTTGATATGTAACACTGTTCAAAATATTCAAAAATTTGTTAAAATAGAGCAGCCAAAAAATGTTTGATAGATCTTTGTGAAATGTTCATGAAATTAACCAGTCTGGCTTCTTGGAAGCAAAAAAAAAACAAAAACTGATGGTTTGAAACTTTTTCCGCTTTCGTATTTTGTCCTCTCACCGAAGCAGGTTTTGTAATAAGCATTGTAATTTCTATTCTAACTATACAATTCAGGTAACATATGTTAACATTAATATGAGTCTAGAAATGTAGGAAAGGATCGATCTGTCCAAACGTGTCCATATCTCCAGCCCGAGCAAAGATTTATACATTTAAAACAACTAGAATTATGACAAACACAATTGGACAAGGACTCAGGTTGATCTTTGTCTCGTTGATTGTTGGTAACTAAAAAAACTCTTAAAGTTAACCATTGTAAAACCTGCATGAAAGAGAGGCATCGTTAACTTCCTAGTAACAGTATATTTTTTGGTTTGTACAAATCTTTATCAGGGGTTGCCAATAACTGTAGAGAACTATGTATTCAGTAAATAAATTAACCATTGGAACATTTGCAAGTTGCATTTCTGTTTGCATGCTTTATATATATCTACGGTATTATCAATATATATTTATATATACAAAAATCTACGCTGTTTGATGTATATCTGGGTTGACATTTCGCTTTTCAGAATGCTAACTACGCTCTTAGAACAATAATCTGAATAACCCATTCTCCTAAATGTTCAAAAACAAAAGGCAAAGTATTATGTATGTCACATGCAAGGATGTAAATTAAAAAAAAAATTATGCATTGCTTTTTGCATAAAAAATTGCAAGAAATCAAAAATTCTCTCTTATTTTCTTTAAGACGTCACAGTCTTGCAAAACAATCAGTCACACATGCTTTATCTTTGAGTTTTAATAAGGGAATCACCTGAAAATTTGCACAAAAAGAAATTATCACATACTAAAGTACACAAACAATAGCATAATACAAAATCCCCATAGAACATACTTGTTGCATGGTTTAGGGTGTGGTGTTGTGTGGTTCAGCAAACTGAAAAATACAGGACCTGCTTTGTATTAATCCAGAAAACAGAAAAAAAATATATATATATACATACACACAAAAGACAAAGTAATTAGTAGAAAGTCTTCACAGGCTTTTCTTGTTTTGTTGTTTGTGACAGAACCTAAGTTTCCCATGCAGTTTGCTTCCAGTGAAGGGCTGAGGAATCCTGACTATGCTGCCACGGCATGTCAGTGCTACTCCACCCACCTGTGGCACCCGACCTGTGCAGAGTTCTCTATCAATTAGCCTTCCAACAGGAAGGAATCCTAATAAACCTGCTCCCTTCACTTCCATTCAATCCATCAAGTTCTGTTCATCACATTGAATCAACAGGGTGGAAAACCGACACGTTCCCAGCCGTTGTTTCAGTTAATCAGGAATCTGCCTCTGGTCTGGTAAACCAGCCCTTCTTATGTTCAAGTTGAGGATGTGCTCTGGCACTCTGCTGAGGGGAAATCCGCCTATCAGGAAGTGCATATCGAGGCACGCACCCAACACACCACACCAGATCCATACAGTCCCACCCATCACCTGATTTTTCAGGTGTTTTATGAAGATGTTTTTCCATATCTTTACCAGATACCCCTCCATCCATCCATTCTTCTGTCCTCTTATGCTTATTAAGCAGTCAGGTCTCTTGGTAACAGCTCCTACAGGGAAACCCAGATGCCCCTGGGAAAGGAAGGCACCCAGGAAGTGCAGCTTTGGTGGAGTCCAGTAAATATGGTGAACAAGCTCAACTTTGTGGCAGCTTTTTTTTAATTATTATTTTTATTGTATATTTTTAAAGAAGTTGGTATAGAGAACGTCTTAAAGTCTTGTCTCTGGATTGTTTTCCACATGGAGGCAGACATAAAAGCCAGGCTTAGCTTACAAAAGTCACAGCACTGATGGGGGAGAGGAAGGGTAGAACTGGGGCAGAGATAGAGACCGTTTTGTCCCCCAGGTATGACTGAGTCACTCATGCAGAAGGAACCCACATGGAGGGATGTGTAGGGGCTATGAAGGATCTCTTGGCTTCCTCTCCTCATTTGTACCTCCCTTCCTAGAAAACACATCTGTCTTCCTTTCTCTGCCACAAACCTTTACAGGAACATCAACTTCGCACTCTGGTGCTAGGATTCGCTCCCCATTTACAACACAAAGTTTTCTTATTTAGTTTGCAACTGTTTGCATTTTTGTTCCATAGCACCTGCCGCGGCCTCCTAAATAGTCTTCGTTTTAAACCATTTGCATTCTTTTTAGCCTGGGTTATTCGGACAAATCACACTTCCCACTGCCCCAAGCGGTCCGTCTTGCATGTAAATATGTGTCGGCTCTAAGAGCGATCACCATTTTAGTCTGCTGCAGAGCTATCTCATGGCTGTGTGCATTAAAACAATTCAACTTTGCTCCTCCCCCGCCGCAACAATAATTTGCGGATGTGTTGGGTGAAATTTAGCAAGAAATTATCATTTTCTGAATCACTTCACTCTGCTTGCTCTGTGTTTGTTTCATTCTTTCTCCTTCTCCTTTTCGTCTTTGAGCTCTTCAAAAGACTCGGAGCCCCCCTGCATGTTCTTCCTTTTGCTTCCTTTCTCTCTACTTCTTTTCTTCATCGTTATCCAGCAGCACTTTTCTGTGCGTGCAAATGCTTTCTGAACAGCATCCTTTCTTCCCTTTCAGGCTAGATGTCATTGTTGCTGCCTGTGGGCTGGGTGTATTTATTTAGGGGTAATTGGTGTGTGGATGAGTGAGGTAATGAGGTGCATCCACACTTGGCTGCTCCCCTCCCTGAGAGGCCTGAGACAGACGTAGCCTTGCTGGGCTCCGGCTTGAGAGGTACCACACTACTGCCTCCTCAATGCCAGCCAGAATGGCTCTTTCATACTCAGGTGGACAAACACAATCGCTGGGGCTGATATCTCAATGAGGCGTCTGCGGTTTGAAGTGCTGTGTACATGCGTGCACGTCTGCGTGTGCGGATGTGCTCGTGTTTGTGGGCGGGGAGAGAAAACAGCGCTCGGTCGTTCTCTTCTCTCTTCCTCGAGTCCTTGTTTGTCTTGCAGCCAGTGTTTGCAGAAGTGATTCTCCCTGCGCGTTTGTGAGTGCATGTATATCAGACCCAGTGGCTGTTCAAAGGAGCTCAAGGAGCACCTTTGGTTCCCATAGCCTCCTGCCAGCCCTAGACTGCCCCCGATATCCTGCAGTGTTACCTAATGATGTCACTTACACCTCCCTCATCCGTTTGCGTGTGTGTGGCAGGAACCGTCTGATGCTTCAGCCTTCACATGCCATTTGCTGCCTTATACCCTGTGAAATTCAATTGCACAGCTCTGCTGTAGCCAAAGAAGGGGGAACTCCATGGCTCTGTCTCTCCACGTGCTCTTTCTCCCCCACTTCTTTATTTCTCATATTTTCAGACTGTGTCATTTTGGTTCTTTGAGCGCCCAGTTGCCACTTCTTTATGTCAGATCTTGAATGAAGCTTAAAAGTTTTAAACAGGAAGACTTGCATGTGTGCGGTTGCCTACAGGTGTTCTGTAGATAATATGATGCGTACATTGTCTTGTTGTTATTGTCGGGGGTAATTGGTGTGGACCTGCCAGCCTTTGATAGACACACAATTACTGTATGTGATGCATAAGTGGACTCATTTTGGGCCAGGATTTGGAGTTGCTAATGGTGCATTATTCAGCTTTTGGTCTGTCCCCAAATGTGCCGGGCCAAATCAAACACGCCGCTGCAGGGTAATTGAGGCCCACTCCGAACCCCCTGCAGTGAGCAAGGCAGAACTGTAATCCCCTGACAACTCTGACTTGGCCCCAATCTGGCAGGCCGCCCATTTCCCAGCAAAATGCCCAACTTGAAGGAAGAAGCTGATGGTAACATTTGAACCGCTTTCTAGTATTGTTATTCTGTGCATGTCTTCAGTGCTCTGTATCCATCTCCGTTCTTACATTTTTTTTTACTCCTCCGCTTTACAATTAAGCACTAAATGTAGAAAAAAAGCTATGTCGTATGTTTTAGTTTTCCTCATTCATTTAATCATCTGTTTATTTAATATATTGCATTTTCAATTAGTTCTACACATTAGAAATGTGTTACAAATTGCATTACAAATACAAATATTTGCCAAATCTCTGCAACAAAATAAAGCAGTGTCTCTGGATTACTTTTTATCATTTCTTCAATCAACATTGTTCTCACAAAAAACAAACGTTTGTCACCTCGATGACATTTTTAATAGACAGTATTTCTAATTCAGCATCTACAGTCTTTTTACTAAAATTACAAAAACTTTTCTGAGCATCAAATCGGTTTATAATGAGACAAGCCAGTTCAAAACACACGGACTGTGAAATTTATAAAAAGTCTTGCTGATTCTTGATTTTTATACATTTGTAAATAGATTGAATGTTTGGACTTTTTTTATTCACTTTTTTTCCACATTTGCAGATGGAAACTTATTGCTATGTGATACCTCGTTGCTATTCACAACAGGCTTGTTTTACTTAAATTTGAATTATTACTATGTTTGTGTGATTCCAGTTTATCTAAACATTCTCCACTGTTTCACCTCGTAAAGGGGTCACAATCAAGGTACACTATGCATTTAGTGCTGGCTCCCGGATTTTTGACATTAGCGTGCATTCTCCCCAGGCCCCGGCTCACTGTTTTAATAGCTTTCGTAATGCTTCACAATTAACACTCAGCCAGCGCTCTGGGTTAGGTAATGGCTGGTGTGTTTCAGGCTAAATTAGAAAACACAAAACAAGAATTCCCCCATCACCCCCGGTTGCTTCGAGGACCTAGGGGTTATGCAGGAAATGGAAGGTGGTGAATTTTTTGACAGGGCAGCCGAGGTGATGTCTCATTCCCTCTGACATGTTGAACACCCTAAAGGTGGCTTTGCCAACAGTCTGCCCAGGAAGCACCTCACCTAGCTGTGGCTAAATTTACACAACCACCTGCCCACAGGGATTGTACTGGAGAGCAACACAGAGGTGGAGGTGGTGGAGAGGGGAGGGAGGGTAAATGTGGTGGAGAGAGAGAAATATATGTACACGGTGACTTTGAATGCTCTTTGCTATTTGTGTACAGAATACAAAACTAGTTCTCGACTTTTACTGGAAAAGTTTAGCGCGTATTGGTTTATTTTTGCTTTACAATGCGGTTTGTTTTTTTGTTTTTTTGTTTTTTCTTTTTGCACATTACCTCCATAATCGCATACATTTGCATCATAATGTGCCGTTTATTTTTCTTGTAATGCAAATTTTTAAAATACCTTTTCAAATGTTACTTTGCAATGTTAAAATGTTGACTCTCATTTTGAAAGGTTTCTCATGTTTTCTGTGCTTGCACACACATGCTTGCATTAATACTATATTTGAGTCAAAAGTACCTCAGCATCCAACATTTGCAAATATTTACACGTGCTGCAAAAGTCTCAAGTTCAGGAAGTGAACCCTCAGCGCCTGCCTCAAAGATCGCTCTGTCAATTCGTGCTGCGCTGAACCTGGTTCCGCTTTCTTTGGCAACACCTTTTCAGACCATGTTGCTGTAATGGAGATACAACACTGGGTTCATAACCACGATATAAATAGATTAGTTACTGGAAGTTTCAGTATGTAATATCTTTTTTCAAAAGTATCTGACTCTTGTCTGTTCTTGGAAACGAAACACAGTCCCATCATCACTTTTGCCATGTTTCCTGGTATTCTAATGCAATTTACCAAATACACCTTAAGTTTAGCACAAAACCTGGAAGCTTATACTTTTTGAATTACACTATGCTTTTAGTTATTTGATGTCATTATCAATAATTTGCTTTTTTTTGTTTGTTTGTTTAACCAAATGAATTTTGAAATATTTTTGGCATTAACTGAAAAGGACACAAAGTTTTTATGTTTGTATCGTGACAATATTCAATCTAACCTCTGTTCAAATAGTCATTTTAAAAATTATTTATTGAATTTATTTTGAAGGACAAATATAAAATCAATGTAAAAAGCTGTCATTGGTTAATTAAGGATCATCTTTTTTTTTTTTTTGCTTAAATGTGCCGATTTAAGGTATTTTTAAAATTAAAGTTTATTTCATTTTGTTTATGAACAATATAATGCCTTATGAATTTAAGGTGTTATATTGCATCTGAATTTTAGCTAAAACAACAAAAATGACTTCAGTTGCAGCGTAACAACAAAACCAGCTTCAATTAAAAAATAGTTGAAGTGTTTGGTTGTGCAAGACAAGAAGGCAATAGAAAGAAAACGGGAATAGAAAAAAGTAAATAGAAAACGACTTTCTGAAAATTGGAAGCCAAATAAGGAAATAAAAGGTGGAAAATGTTTCGTACAGAACGATAAAACACAATCCAGTCAGTTGAGTGTTTTTATGTGTCCAAGAACCAATATGGAAGTATGAAGACGAGAACAAAAACTAGTCTTGAAAATACATTTAGATGAAACCTAAATCATTGTTTTTGACCTAATGAAAGATTTATACTTTATAAAATGTAAATGCTGTTTGAATTCAGACATTTTCCTGCAAAGTTAAAGCTCTAAGATTTTGAAAATGGATGGATTCTTGTGTTCACTTTTAAGAACGAGTTCAGGTCTCAGACCTTGAGTCCAACACTCCAGTATCATATTCTTGCCACTGGTTCTCTGAAATGGTGAACACGGGGTTCTAAGACTTTTGTCAGCCGAGTCAGTCAAGGGATGGCAGAAAAGTCTGTCCATCCGTCCATCCATATATGCATATATACTCAATTCAACTATTTAAACATGATGTAAATGTATATTCCCATAAAGATTGCACATATTGCATTCTCTAAGATGCGTGTCTCTCAGACAGACACCCGTATAGGTCAGTAACAATTCTTGATGCTCCTCAGTGGCAGAGTTCAGGCCGTTTGCCTGTGGGCTGATGAGAAGTGAATGGCCTTTGAGGCTTTAGGCTGGTCTATGTGTGGCCCGGCTGGTCCAAGTCAGCAGTAATGACTGGCTTTGGCCAGCATGCCTGTTAATGTGAATGAGGTTACTCTGGGCAACACCTTTTCAGCTGGGTCCTATGAAGTCCCAAGTATGGTGGTCTTTGTCCTCACAAGGGCCTTCCTTTTAGCAAAAGGGCTTCTTTTTTTGTGAGGACTATCAACTAGTGATGGATTATTCCCAACCCCCTTTATTCATCTTTGCAGACTTAGAGACACTGATGCACACAAGTAGACGCACACCTTCAGTGACAGCAAAACTATTGCGACAGCAGTTAAATTTTAGCGAGGAAGATGCAAGTCTTATGAATTCATAACCTCAACTTACATTGAAATGTTTTATTGCCACTTTATGTAAATTTGGATATCTACAGAGAAATGTACCTAATTTCTTCTATGTTTTTTTTTTCTTTATTCTATAAAGCTTTTGCAAGACTACATTTGAGCCAATACCGATGCAGTCCTAACTCATGAAAATAATTACTTTTCTCGACTTGATCTACATTTCATGTTGTCTGACATATAAAGAAGAACGTTGGTTTTCGTTTTGGACACGGGAACAAAAAAAATCTGGAATGCAGTCATGTTTTTCTTGTTACTCGCAGTGCAGCACTACCCTGTGCAGGATGGAAGTTAAAAAAGGTATTGTTTGAAACATATTTGTGGTGTCGGTTTTAAAATTGTCATTGAGGACACTGGAAGCCTTTTACACGGCGCACGTTGTGCTGCCGTCTTATTCCTGCCTCATCTCATTCTGTGCTGGTCTCCTACTAGCACAACAGACTTCCTCTGTGAGAGTCGCTCCATCCTCCCACCCTTCCCAAGCGGTCAGCCACTTACCCAGCCCGACACAATAACCTCCAGACGACCTTTCGCTTTGCCAAATGTTATGCCTGTAAACTGTGTGAACTCTATCACAGGACAAATGATGGGTGAAAAATGGGACTTTCTACTGGAGCTAAGGCTGGGTTTAGGAAATCCTCAACGTACAAGCCGGCATTGTGCACTCATGTTGTAAATACCTCTCTGTGTGACACATGCAAAGGAGAGTGGCAATGGGTGTGTGTGTCTGTTTTTTTTTTTTTTTCTACAAGAGTGTGTGCACTGTAGACTGAATGCAGGAAAAAAGTTGAATAATGCATGAAAAAGGTATTCTTGGTTATGTTCTTGCTTTTTTGTGACTGTAATAGTGGCAGAACACGTCAGCAGAAGGTATCTCAAAGGAATATTTTAACTTTTAGGGTAACAGTTCTGAAAATAATGCACTATGGAACCGCAGCATGTATTACTATGCTTTTTGTGTAGAATGTGCATTACATATTAGGAAAAAAATCATTTTGCCATGTCGTATCCATCTTTTTAGATCTGAAAGAGGGCTGTCTTCCAAGTAATCCTTCACACTGAGAAGGCAGCAGTTTCATAGCCACTTTGGATACATTTATTAACAACCGATGATGTGAAGATGTTTTGTACGATCTGTTTATAACCTTATATATAGAAATAGATTAAATAAAGATAAATATCTGTCTGCAGGCTACTCTGTAGTTGTGGTATAATCAGAGGTCATAATTTGCCATATTTTGCTGGAATAATCTCATCTGTATGGGAATAAGAATAACAAGAAATGGAACTAGGGTATATTGAAAACTAAAAAAAAAATAATACAAATAGATTAATATGTGTATGAGATTTAAGATTTTTTTATTAAATGCTTTTATATGAAAAGAGGAAAACATGTAATTGTTAGGTACATTGGTGCAAGACAGTTTAAGGCTACATAATGGAACAAAGGATGAGCCAAATGGTAACGCGTGGCAATAAAATGACGTTACAAATTGGCAAAATGAGATAATCACCCAAAACCTAAGCTACCAACTCTAGGTTCAAATTGAAACCAAGCAAAATGTCAATTAACCCTGCAAAGAAGCATTTATTTATCTTAAAAATAACCCTTAGGCTGTAGATTAGCTGTAAGTGTGATTTTTGTAGCACATCATCTGCGAAACTGTAAAAAACCTGTTACAAAGTGTCAGCAGTGCCTTAACCTGAGGACGTTTGTAACAGAGTCATGGTCTCAGGGCCGAAATGTGTGTTTGGGGGGTGGAGGGCACGAAAGGTCCCCCAGACATGCTGTCATAACCCGTGCGGCCGTGCTCTTTGCTATGGGCCTATCTCTAGTGAAGGCAGCACTTAGATATGTTTGTACTCTTCGCCCTCTACCCCACTCCCTTTTCTCCCCAGGCGCCGTGTCACCCCAGGGGGGCAAACCAGCACTCCATGGCTGTGCCCACATCCAAAATGCCAACTAACCGCCTTCCTTTGCTGTGAGGGTCAGCGTCCCCCCCCACCACCACCACCTACCCTTCCCACCCTCCACCCTTCAACGCCCACGGTCTGTACCAACACCGCCCTGCAAAGAGAAACAAAACAGAACTGAAAAGAGACAAAATGGCCCCACGCTGCATTTCCCTGTCAAGGCGCTTGACAGGACCAAGCCGAGGACCCCAGAGGAGTGTTTAGTTGAAGACACTGATGGCTGAGATAACAAGTCAAGTTGTTGTATTACAGTGCAGTTACACTTTGGCCCTCGTTTGTCCATTTGTTATTCAGAAACAACCCAGAGCTTGCCTATTCCCATGCATGTCATGTTTAGTAACGTGACAGATAATATCAAATGCTGCATTTTATCAGCCTGTGGAGCGTGAAGGGTAAGTGAGGAGCTACCTAATAAAGGCAACACGAACAGACATTCCATTAGGTATTAAAAAAAAGAAAAAAAAGACCTTGAAATATTGTCAGCTAATCAATTTCCTGTTTGGACATGCTCACTTCTAATGAAATTCAGCCACTTATTAGTCCCTTCCCCTTCGTTCTCTGTTTGGGAATACAATTACACCCAAAATGCTTACTCATCCTTCTGCCTGCCTGCTGCCTACTCTGTCAGATTCATTAGGCCGTGAAGCGGAAGAGATGAGGAGCCTGTGTCTGTATCTGTCTATCTGTCAGTCCGCCTGACTGTCTGTGTGCCCTGCCTCTCAGATTATCCTGGATCAGGCGGCAGGTGACCTGGTGGGCAGGTGACTATCACCGCATTACCGAAGAGAAATATTAGAAGAGCTGCAGCGCAGTTTTGTGCGATTCTTCCCTCGACTCAAACAGCAAAGCGTTTGAAGTGCTTCTACTGTATTGTCAACAACAAACTGTGGAGGTGAAAATGTAGTAATATGCAAGTTTAAACCATTATTTTTGTGAGAATAATTGGGTGTTAAAAACCCTGATTTCGCCACATGGATCCTTAGACATCGTATGGTAAAATACAATTATGATTTTAGTGGAACAGCAAGTGCATTGATTTTGCAAAAAGAAAAAGAAAAAAAACTAACCAATGAATAGGATAAAAATCATAGTAGGGCAGATCTGACATTTGCCAAAGTTTAATGATGAGGTGGAGTTGTTGCCTAGGTGTAAATACTGGAATAGATGGATTTAAATCCATTTTATTTTGACTAAAACTGAGCATGCAGAGCTTGAATAAGTCAATAAAAAATCTAATAATATTGTCACTTCACTGAATTTTAAGAAAACAAAGTTTTCTCTGTCAAAATCACTGGTAGTGCATGCATTTGTATGGTCACTGTACTCTTTGCATCTTCTAGATTTTCAGAACTGAATTCTATAAAACAGAATATTTTTGTTTTTGTTTTTTTTTTTTTTTTTTTTCTTTTGGCCAAAGCTGATGCTTATTTTTCCCTTGGTCCGTCATGGTTCAATTTTTGATCAAATTGTTGGCTGAGACATTCCTCCTCAGTGTGTCGCACTTGCCTGCACCAACAGGACAGAGACAGTGTTGTCTAACATGATACTGGACTTGGCATGTTGGGTCGGTTTGCACTTTTCTTGGAGAAATCATGAAAAGTTTTCCGAAGTATGGACTCAGAGTATTCTCTGGTTGTTGTTGTTTTTTTTTTTGTTTTTTTTTACAAAGCTGGCAATTTAACATATTATTACGGGTGGGGGACAAACAGTGCTCCTGGGCAAATGTTAGAAATAACTTCATGAAAAAAACTTAAATTATAAGAGATGAATGGCAGAAAGAAAGTTTAGACTGAAGTTTGAATTAGAAAGACCTTTCCTTTAAACAGGTTTTTCTCTGGCTGCAGCTGAGGGTCGTGTTTCACTCTTTGTTGCCACAAAGAGTTTTTCCGAGTCTTTGTTCAGTGCAGGTAGGTTAGAATTACGACAGAGAAGTGTTGGGATTTGTCCCAAGGTTTTTTTTGTTTTGTTTTGGGGGTTTTTTTCAGGCAGGGTAGCGGAAGTATCTTCTGAAATTGCCAGCGTAAATTTAATGACAGTTTGTGTCTTAAATAAACAATCACATTACCTCATTATGTTGTGTGTCATAGTGGGTGAGACGCCAACGAGGGTCTCTATAGGTTCAGCAGATGATTTCCCACACAATGCGGTGTAACTTTAGAGGTGTGAGGAGATTACGGTTCTGTGGAGGTGATTTAGCTGGTTTAGCGGATGAGCGGGGAGGCAAGTCTGGGAAATATCTACCCAGTTTTTAGCCATGAAACGTCCTGCTGCTGTTTTGACCCTGAGCTGGTTGTAGAAATGGGGCTTGAAATAGAGGACGCTGACCCAGTGTCAGGGTCGGACATATTAGTTTACAGTAGCTGCGCTGCAGCTGTGCCGCTCAGGGAAGCAGAAATGGCAAAAAAATCAAACTGCTTAGGATTCTGTACTTTGTGTTGCTCTATACATCAGGACAGCGTCGGGCATTTCTCCTTTTATTTATCACACTGTAGAGCCAAACTGCTTACTCACGATTTCTAGTGCAAATCCACCAACTTTTATGTCACTCACTTCAGTGGAGCTTATGAAAATAGTGACTGCATCTCAGCAGGGATTGTGTTGTAGTGGCATTGAAGGTAAATGTGTCACTTCCATGTGCATGTTCCACCCACGGCTAATCTGATTGGAACAGCCACGGCGGTGGTCATGTGTTCCAACAAGGTGTTGGGTTTCCCATACTTTTAAGCTGTACAGTGACACGGGCCATTTGAACGTGTGGCCAAAACTCTATGGAAGAAATGACTCTTTAAATTAGCACTAATACTCCATTCATTAGCAACCTGTTAGCATCAGAGGAATGCCTTTGATGGTGTTGAGTTTTATTCTCCTTTGTAGCTCCGTGTTGGGAAAAATAGCTGAATTTTTCCCAACATGAAAAATTCAGCTGGTATAATATTCCAGCGAAGGAATATTATACCTTCGCTGCCCCGAAAGTCATGCGTAGTTACAAATGGAGCTATATTAGAAACCAATAGCATAATGATTTGTTGTATGCAACAAATTGTTATGCTTGATGCTCTTAAAGTATTGCATGTATCGGTAACCCTCTTAGGCTAAGCTAGTCTGTGGGCCGGCCCTCGAGGCTCACATGAAGTGCTTAGCGCTCGTTTGCAGCTTTGTCGCCCCTCGCCCTGTTGCCTGCGTGGCTCGAACCCCTCTGGCCGGGGAGCAGAGCTGAAATACCCCTGACCACCACCGGTGAGGCAGCAGTGACATCACATACACAATCACACTAAGATTGTGGCACACATCCATTTTCACATTCTCTGCCCCCATCCCACCCAACCCATGCTTTCAATCAATGCAGCACAACCAGTGGTCCTTTTTTCCCGCCGTCCACTCCCATCTGACACCCACCGTCGCCCCGCCACCACCCCCAACTCATTTTTTTTTTCCTCCCTTCTTTCTCCAACCTCGCTAAGGTTGCCAGGCAGCAGAGAAAAGATCTCACACAAACATCCACCCCGCTATGCCTCTGAGGGTTTTCCGGATGTCCTTGTTTACATCATGGAGTGTGCAAGTCACAGGAAAGCCAACTCAGAGCCTCTAACCAAAAAGTCTTTCTGAGCCTTTTGCTAAGCCCCATTCATCTATATCTATTGGATCTATATCTATGGGAATGTGTAGTTCTGTTTAAAACGCTTCCAGGTTTTGGTGTTAACATCTAAACACGTTCATTGTAATTTGTTCATGTTCCCTGGTGTTTAAATTCATGCACCTGGATTGGAAGGTAGCGTAAAATAAGTTTTCATATCTGATCATAACATCGGCTGCCAGTGATGTATGTGATGGTTTTTGACTGTTGCAAGGCTCCCTGTTCCCTCAGTGTGCCAAACCGATCGATTGGTTTTGTCTGCTCCTCCCTCCAACTTTGATGTTGCCATTGATTGTTCCTCTCTGCCCCTGAACTCAAAGGTTAGAGGAGCGGAGCTTCACTTCTGGATTGCTTTGACCTTCGCTCTGCACATGCTCAGTGGGTTCTCAAAGCCCAGAGCCAAAGAGAGGCAGGCCCGTGGCAGAGAGACAGCAGTGTGTTTTTTTCTTTTTTTGTTTTTTTTTTTTAACTCACCCAGTGAGGGTGATGTATATGTGATTGATTTTTTTTTTTCTCCCCCATTCCTCTCTGTGCCATGTTTCTGCTGCAGTGCACTAAGCAGGACTGAGTCCAGGCTTGATCAATGCATTGTTTTTCTTTTTCAGTCACACTCGAGTGAGCTGAAGACACGAAAGGTTACCCAGGTGAGGGTTGGCAGGGATGGAAGCAAAGCAGGGCTTCCAGATGACTCCATAGATGTTTGTGTGCATTTGGAATGAAGTTGGTGGGAAGATCGTAGACAAACTTTGTCTTTCTAAGATCTTCATATTTTTGCTTTACACTTGTTGCCATTTTCTCGAGATAAATTACAGGTTCTCTCCAAATCTCTAAGCTACTTTGGCAAAAATATATGTTATCTTACTCCATCTGCTAACCCCACACAACGCTTCTCAAAAAACAAAATCCAAAATAAATCCCTCTCTTTACATATGCAGCTCTGGAAAAATTAAGAGATCACTTAAAATGATCAGTTTCTCTGATTTTACTTTTTATAGGTTTATGTTTGAGTGAAATTAACATTGTTCAAAGCAAAAATTTTGTATTTATGTGCAGAAAATGAGAAATGGTCAAAATAACAATAAATGCAGAGCTTTCAGACCTCAAATAATGCAAAGAAAACAAATTCACATTAATTTAGAAACAATACTAATGTTTTAACTCAGGAAGAGTTCAGAAATCAATATTTGGTTGAATAATAAGGAGGTTTTCATTGGGGTTCAATGCAGTGCGCTGCTCTATAGAGAGTTTTAATTTCAAGTCCAAATGAACTTTCATTATTAAACAGAAAAGTAAATAATATTTTTAGGAAATGTTTATAATGTAAACATTCCAAACTGTGTCTTGAAGAATCTGCCTTTCCTCTAAGATGCTCGAGGTTTTTCATGAATCCAAATTTGTCCCCGATGCCACAAAGGCTGTTAAATAACCCCACACTTAAAATAATTACAGCTAATTTCAGCATTTTATAATTTTTTGTGATAATAATAAGGTGCAAACAAAATCATGATAATTGTATTGTACTCAAATCTCTAGAAAAGTTGTAAAAGCTACAGAAAAATGTCTAGAAATCTGAGTATGGAAGCAATGTGTCGGAGCCCGGTACTGAAGGAATTACCCACGTCTGAACTCCAAGGATTTGTTTGGTTTTTGTATATTTTAATCCAAGCTGCCCATCCGTCTTTTGTTTTTTTCTCCATCCGCCTGTCATGGCTTCATCACATCCTCAGGCTGCAAAGATTTTTCCATCTTTACATAAAATTACCTTTTAGGAGTCCAACTATCTTTCTGGACAACTTAGAGGCACTACAGCAGTGAAGTTCACACCGAATCACACAAAGATGACAGCTTGTCTTTTTTTTTTTTTGTTTTCCAAAATATGCTGTAGTTTAAGAAAAGCACCATTTGAGCTTCTCTAAATTGTTTAATGTCATCAGTAGGAACTCAAGCATCCATATCAGACAATAGCATCAGTGATAGTACAACAAACTCTGGTGTTTCCAACAACAAAACTGAATAGTGGGTGGAAGTTGCGTACCCTAAAGGGGTGAAGAACATTACATGGTGGTGATTTATCTCTTAGTAAAACCCCGTACCCAAACACCTAGTCGTTTAGAATGAAGATAAGTATCTTTGGGAGTGGAAGGGCTCTCCTGTAAAGCTGGATGTCTGGAGGGGATGCGGATGTGGCGGGCAGGGAAGCTTTAGCTGGTTGGGATTGGGTGGGAGAGAGCGCAGGCTTTGACCAGAGGGTTTCAGATGTCATAGCAGATTCTTTCAGGGCAAATTACAGGGTTTAACCTCTCTTGTCCCAGAGAATGGCAGCGTTCTGATTTAACTTCCTTGACAGACACTCAAGCAACCTGCTACTCAACACCATTGTCGGGGGAGGGGAGGTGGGCGAGTGGGGCACACTTGACTTGGAAGATACTTCACCTCCTTTCAGGCGTTCGAGGGCCCTTCAGGACTCTGCTCGCTGTGGTCCGTTGGTGGCCTTTCTACTTCATTCTGGTGAGAGCTTGGAAGTGTGGCCCTTCCACTGTGTGCTTTAAATGAGTGTACCTCCTCAACCTCTGAGTCAAGAAAAGCTTTGCTGCAAAATGGCTAAAGCACCTGATTGTAACTTTGGTATAAACTCAACAGATTAAAGACAAAGTAAACATTACCAGCAAAAAGAAAAAAAAAAAAGCCATCTGGGTTCCCATTACCCTTTAATGATAGATTACACACTTTCTCCCCTCTCTCCTGTTTTTTTTTCTTTTCTGTTTATTTTTTTTTTTTTTTTTTTTTTGTTCTGTAAAATCTGACACACTGGTACACATCCAGTTTTATGGCTGTGAGGTGTAACAGACCTAAAGCTCTCTGAAGCATTTAGCAGCAAGGTAGCAGATTTCCTCGATGCTGCCAGTGTTAAAGGGAGTGCTGAAGCATCTAATGCAATTTCAACCCAACATGGCTCTCTGTGAATAAGCACCACTGGAGTGTACCACCTAC
Source organism: Poecilia latipinna (assembly GCF_001443285.1). Classification (NCBI taxonomy): domain Eukaryota; kingdom Metazoa; phylum Chordata; class Actinopteri; order Cyprinodontiformes; family Poeciliidae; genus Poecilia; species Poecilia latipinna. Next base: position 23,025 of record NW_015113012.1, read on the forward strand.
TGTATGCTGATCTACTGTACTGCTACTGTTTTTTTTTGTTTTTGCTCTAACGCTCCGTTTCTCTGTCTGCCTCTCTCCTAGCGACTGCACTTGCCTCCGGACTTGTCCGACACGGCGAGTCGTGTCAGCAGGGGGGAGCCTGTAGGAGTGGCTTCTGCCTGTGGCTCCGGCGCTTCCGGCACCAAAAACCTGGATTTCTGACAGGAAACCAAAGACTGAATCACCGTGGCCGTTGCCCTCTTTGCTGCGGCAACCGGGGTGTTGCCTCGTTCAGGTGATGTCAGCTGCTATGAAGCAGCCGGCCGTTACCACCTGCCAACCAGGCCAGCCAGAGGTGAAGACCTAAACTTCCACAACACCTCTGCTCATAGCAAACACATTTATTGTTTGCATTAAATGTTTTATTTTGCGCAGATATATTAAGTTGTCATGATTTTGTCCACACATTAAATAAAATCTCATAAAAAGTTGCATTACAAGACAAGTTTGTTTCTTTTCACTTTTGTTACCCACAAAAAGGCTCGCCTCCGCCGCCGGTGTAATCATGAAATATTTTACAGCCTTTACAGATTCTCCATCCTGGGAAACGTTGAATAATTTATCTTTGTTCTTGGCTTTCTTTACAAACAAGAGGCATCTGCTGTGCTGCTCCACCATTTAAATCAGTCCGCAAATACAATTTATGTTCCGGGACAGAGCAATGTGCTCTTGTGAAATTAATTAAAGAAGAGAACAACTGTACGAAACCCAACACGGTCTCTCTGTTGGATCTTGGTTCAACTCTGAGGAGCGTCCTGCATGGCAGCGCTCCGGTCTGCCTGACTGGTTTCAGGTTTATACAGAAAAGCTCCAGTCTAATCCACAGAGACGTTGCTGGTGAGCGGCGTCTACATCCACAGAGCTGAAACAATAGGAATGTGGGCAGAGGGGGCGCAGGCTTCACACCTCATGTGCTGTGTTTGATGGATGAGCTGCTGCTTTAAAGATCAAATTAGGTCAAACGGTCACATGCAAAATTTAAAAAATGAAAATTAAAGTACCATGATAAATGAAATGTTTTTTTTTTCTTTTGTTGGAAGTTGATACCACTTTGAATCTTTTTGCCTGTTGAAACCTGGTGTTGTGGGACACACAGGTCACTTTTATGGAACTGCTGCTTAATATTTCGGTGATGGCGTCTGAAGGACTGGGATGGACTGTCCAGAACCTACCCCACCTCTCGCCTGTTGAACCCTGGGGACCCCGCCAGGTGTAAGCGTGTAAGATAATGAATGGATGGATGAACATATAATGGAAACACATTAAAAGTTAATTCCAGGAGAAGAGATTAATTTTGTAATGTTTTTATGTTTGCTTCTTTTTGGTCCAGTTTGACCTGAAAACATTCGGTGCTGGGTCGCTGTTCTTTGATGTTCAGATTATCAACAAACATCATCACCCACGAATAGAAAAAAAAAAATGTAAACCATCTGATGTGATGAAGATTTGGCATCACGTTTAAGTGGCTGCAACCCAACTTCACTGACAAAGTCGTCATAATTTTTCATTTGTCTTGTTTTTTTTTTTTTTTTTTTTTTTTGCATTTTCCCCCAAACTTAAGCGAGCCATTGGCTAATTTGAACTTTTTATAAATCAGTTTATGGCAGTTTGCACTCCAGTTTCACAGCGACATTGCCTCAATTTTCAACCAGCTATTCAAAAGTGTAATTCACCCCGCAATGAATAAATGTAGCATTCAGTTTGCGTACGTTCCTCTCATATTGAGTTTGCTTGTTTCCACATTCACAGTCTAAATGTGTTTTTAAATGAAGTCATGGATTCAATTACGCCGTGTTGGATTTATGGCCACACTATTCATGATAAAGGGTAAAGTTGATTTCAATTTTTTTTCGGGTAAAGCTTCAAGGTTTTCCTGATTGGTTCCTCCGGGGCTCAGCAGTGGGTTAAACAAGATCACCACATGTAGCCTTTTGTTTGTAACACGTATTTTCTGTTATCAATAACCACAAAGTATTTTAGGCCTAGTTATACAAATAAGTTATCTTTTCATTTTAGAAACATTTTTCCTTTGATTTGAAACTTGTCTGATTTCTATTCAGCAACAAACTTCCTGGTTGAGTGAGTGGAAAGCAATTTGCAAACTAAATCTTGGAAGTATGATTCATCTCGGGCTCGGCTGTAATTGTGCTTTAACTTTCGCGAAGAAAAATAATTACACAAATTACATCCAAGTTGTAGGATTGTGTGTAGTAGACACAGCTTCAAGAAGACACCTTTTGAAATGCAACTGTAACAAAAGTTTCAAATAGGTGATGAATGTGTCCTCACAGCAGCTGCTCGTGTCCTTTTGACTCCTCACAAATCTGTTTTCCAGAAGTTGCTTTATGTTTGTCTCGCTTTCCTTTGGGTTAAGGCGCACAGTCTGACATTTACAAAGCAAACTAAGTTTTTCTGAGAACTTTGCTTTGATGAACCACATGTATTTGTCGCAGGTTTTTTGCTACAACCTATGTAAGTTGTAATATTTAACAAGAACACGTTATGACACAGACTCTTTCTGTTGTGCTCGCTCCCACAGACCGCAGAGGACGTAAGTGCCGCCTTGTGTTCCCTGCGGTTTGAACTCGCGTTAAGATCTCTGGAAATGAACCCACCTCAATAAAGAATGGATCTGAAAGCACAACGAGCCCAAGAACTTTTTTTTTTTTTAAAGAAACTCACTGACTTCACAAATGAGTGAGAATTACATTTCAACCATTTCATCCCAAAGATGTGTATTATTTAGATTTCCACTAATTGCAGACCTTGCATTTTGAATCCATCTTCCATTTCTTTCTCTGAAATTATTCATGTTCTTGCTATTCTGCTCTGCCTTCTCTTCCCTCGCTCTTGAACAATCTGCTCCTCCATTTTTGAGATAAAGTGGATTTAATGAATTAAGAAATAGCGTTATGAGGGTGGGGCGGGGGAGGGGATCATCTAAGAAATCTGATTAACCTCCAATCCTCCAACTTCTGATTGGACTATTAAATACTGAGTGAGACGTGTAAATTCAATGAATCGCTGTAGTGGGACATTTGGTGCTCCAGATTGCTGTGTGTTACCTGACCCCGCTCCTCTCCTGAGTATCTTTGCCTTATAGAGATGGACTCTCCACACACCCGTTTAAACCCGCATACACACACATAACCCCCCCCCTGCTGAGGCAGCAAGTGAAGCAAAATAACTCACTTTGCCATACAATCGCTCCTCTTCCTCGCTCTAGGCTCTGACTGCTTTATTTCCCAACTTTTTTTTTCCCTCCCCCCCTCCCTCCTTTTCTCTCTCTCTCTCTCTTCCCTTCTGCCTCCTTCTCTGTGTTTTTTCCATGCCACCGTAGCTCCACTAAAACAAGAGCCAGCGATGGTGAATTGCTTGACCTTTCTCATTGTGTGGTGGTGTTTTGTTGTGTGGTCTGTGTCGACTCGGCTCAGCCCCATACATCAGGAGAGGTTTGTTACTCTGGACACCTTTGTTTTGGTGAGAGTTTGAAATGTTGCGGTGTGTATAACAAACTGCCTCGCTAGGAATTATTTATAAATGCAGGAATGATTCTTGCTTCAAAATGCACGCAAAAAAAAAGTTTTGTTTTTTTTTTTTAAAAAAAGGCTTTCTTTAAGACACTTTTTTTTCTTTTTTTTACTGTACAAAATGTTTTATAGTTTTCACAAAATACATTTAGAAAGCTCCATTTTAAATAAAATTAAATTGAAATATTTAAAGAGACAGCGTGTTTTATCTCAGAAGCAAAGCTCAGACGTAAACCCCGGTATGTGTCCATGTCCTACGTACACACTGAAACAAAAATGCAAAAACTCAAAAAAGAGCATGGCGACAGATGACGCTAGAAAAGAAAACAAAAAATAAAATAAAACCCATCCCATGGTCTTTAATTATAAATAAGGACTGTTCGACTGCAGTCTTCGAAGCCAATGTAGTTGAACAAAATGTGCTTACAAAATTTTGCAACACAAAACTAATATCTTAAAAAAGAAAAGAAAAAAAACATAATGAAAGAAACATTGTGTTCTAGATGAAATACAAAGGCTTTGGTCTGTTTTACAATCAACAATGATTAGATCTGATATGTACTTGTAAACAACTGCCAAACACTTAAGTTTAAAACTCTGTCAAGCAATGTTTAATCATAATTATAGGAATTAAATATTTCTAGTTGCACATTTTCTTCTTTTTTTTTTATGACCATAGGACACTATATTACAACTATACCTAAGAGACAAATTGTACCTGACCCTAAAGAAATGTATTTCATGATGCAATGGAACATTTATAGAATATTCTTGGGAATGTAAAACTGAAATTGACTTTTATTGGAGAAATCTTTCTGGAAGATTTCCGAAAAAAAAAGGGGAAGACAAGTACTTTACATTTGGACATTAACAAACTGGATTATATCGAAGACGCAGTCAACCATTTACAGAATACAGGTGTTTGGAGGGGGGGAAGGGAGATGTGGAAGGGGAGGGTTTGGGGTGGGTGGGTGTCTTGCTGCACCTGTTTTCCACGCGTAATGTTCTCGGTGGTAATCTAAAGAATCAATCCAACCACAGAAGCAGGAGGTCCAACTTGTGTTGCAAGCTGTGCCGTCTTTGCACGCTTGGAGCTGTTGATAGGATTCCCAATCTAATAAATGCAAGGCCTTGTATCAGAGGCCGAGACCGCCGCGGCCTCAGTGGGTGGATCGACTTGGAGTTTTCCTCCACCGAATATCCGTTCGCAACAAAATAGGACCAATAAATAGTTTTCTCTTCTTTTTTTTTTTTTTTTCGTTCACAGTAAGAGTCTTCCTCCAGCTTTTTTCGTCTTTAATGATATGCGTCCAGAGACCATGCAAAGGGCTGGTAGAAAGTCTCGATATAAGCAGATTAAAAGATAGTCATGGCAGATTCTCTCAGCTTCTCCTTTAGCAAAAAAAAAAAAGAAAGAAAAAAAAAGAAAGAAAAACACCAACATGGTTTTCTAGCAGTCCGTCTATCAGTACTTGATCTTGTTTTTCTTTTTTTTTTTTTTCATATTAACATACAAATGGCCATTTACAAACACATCAGAAGAAAAAAAAGGGAAACAATGACTGAAGTTGGAAATAGAAAAAGAACGGATAAGTTTTTGTTCCATAAAAATTTAACACCGGGCACTTTACAGAGGTCCATATTTTTTTTTCTGTCTCTCTCCACTGTTGGTCTCTCTCTTCCAAGTCCTCGTTTTGAATGTGCCTAGAGCTACACAACAGCACACTGTCCCAGCGGGGGGTGGGGGAAACAAAGCCCAGACGTCCCAAGGCTCTCCCAGAGTCCCTCTCGTTCTTTCCTCTCCTGTCTGTTGCCTCTTCCTCAACCCTCTTGCGCCTTTTTTTTTCCTTCTTCCCCCTTTCTCTCCTGTGCCATGTATTTGTGAGGAGCACTGCCGGAGGGCGATGGTGGAGTGGGTGCTTACAGGGTGAAGTAGCTCTTCTCTCTACTGTAGTCTTGACCAGTACTGAGACATGTCAGGCTCGCTCCCTGGGACTTGGACAGGGACAGACACTCCAGGAGAGATGAGCCCTGCAAGAGACAAAAAAAACAAAGAGAGAGAAAGAAATGAAAAAAACATAATACAGAAATCCATCAGCAAAGAGGTGAAGTATCTTTAAAGGTCGTAAGTAGCTGAGTGCATGCACTGTGTGCAGTCAGAGGTGACACCGGGACAGAGTGTTGTACTTTAAAAGCTTGTAAAAATGAGCGGACAAGCTTTGGGGGGCGGGTGGGGGGCTGCGGTGAGTCACAACGCTCTGCACACGGCCGCTCTCTGAAACGCTCGCAAGCTCGATAAATTGAGGCCGTGGCGATGGCATTTAAACAGAGAGAGTACAACAGCAAATGAATCAAATTAATTAGCAATTTAGCACAGAGGAAATGTGGTTATGCATGATTAACTCTTCATGACTATAACCGGTATGTATGGCCCTCTGAAACAGCACCCTAATGGGGTGGAACTAAACTATGTGCCGGAGTCGTGGGGCTGACATGATGGCCTAGAGTGGCAATGAAATGAACAGGGCTCACACTGCTGCAGGGAGAGAAAATGATTTGAGATTGACCCCGGGACGTTTAAAGGATGGAAGTCTCTCAAACAGACGGGATGGGAAGGTAAAGCCGCAGCGACAGATCATGAATCAGACGTGGCTATGAAGTACCCCCTAATTACAGGAGAGGTGGCAGATATTTCACAGTGCTGCGATTAGCTCCCATACGGATGTTTGTTGGTAAACAATAAACTTTCTGCCTACCTGTTGAGGTGGTACCAGAAGTGGTCATTGATTGGCTGTTCATATGTGCCTGCATATGAGGGGGCGTGTATGTTTCGTAGCTCCGCCCGTTCACAGGCGGACTGGTAGGCAGCATGCAGGAGTAAGAGGAGGTCTGGCTGGGCTATAAAACGAGGAGAAAATTATTCATTAGCTTAGCCAACCATATTTTCAGCTCAGCAGTCTCTAATAGCTTTTATGCTGCACTTTGTTATATTTCCCTGTCATAAAAGCCATTCTTTCTTGCTCTTTTTTTTTTTTTTTTTACTATTTTTAATTTTTCTCAGGAAGACTTTTAGGGTGTCTGTTTGGACTTACTTCAGGTATGTTTGTTTTCAGACTTACAATAAACCTGCATCATCCCAAAACCTGACCTGAAAGTTCCTCTGCACTTACTTGCATAGGTAGATTGTTGGCCATGGTGAAGCTGGGCATGGGGGGCAGCGCACTGTAGGTGTTTGTTAGTGCAGAATCAGGCCTGCCAAGCATTGACCCCGAGGTGAAAGACACTGTCAGGAGATGGAGAGAGAGAAAAAAACAAAAAAAAAAACGTCAGAAGCAACAGAAACTGTGCTCATATTACACACATGCGGTCCTTTGGTCAACGGAGCTCATCTCATTCGTGTTGTCGTTCAACATGCTGATGGGCCCAGAGAGATACTGTACAATACTTCTCAGGTGACTGACTTTTGAGCATGAGCTTCAGCTCTGCTGGTGTGCTCTCCTGCCTGATTCTGCAATTACACGGACAGTCAGCTGTGAACTTTTACTCAGTCATCCATTAAAAGAGAAGCACAGCTTTTCTTCAAGTGTACAACCCTCCTTTACTATATCAGTCCACTCAGACTGTGACTCTTTTACTGTTTAGTGATATTTCAGGCAGGTCTTGTCTGGTTTGTACTAGTAAGTGGGAGAATGTGTCACTGTATATGTTTTTTTGACATTTATTTGATAAGTGTGTAGGTGTTTCGGAAGTAACCCCAACATTTTGGAGTGGTCTTGTCAGTTCTACATGAACTTCTTGGAAAACTATAATTTCACTTTAGCTTAAAGAGACAGCAAGTCTACTCTGTGTCAGCCAGTTTGGACATGTATGTGACGGTCCTTGTTCCCAACTTTTATAGTCTTGTTTTTAACCAAAAACTAGCTTCATGATGGAATTTTTCATGCGGAAACAGCTGCCATATGTAATTATAAATGTAAATTTAGTATTTCCTTTACAGTTGCTTTCAGGCCTGATAGACTTTTTGTTGTTGTCATTTTAAAAAGTGGATCTTGAGGAACATTTTTTTTGTGGTAATTTGATCCCAGAATTTTAACCACAGCACAGAATACAAGGTTTAAGTAAAAAAAAAAAAAGACCCCACCTGGTAAATATTAAAATATTTATAAAATTGAAGAGTTTGAATACCCGGTGTGGTGGGCTGAGGGATGGCTTGGTAGACGCTGGTGCTGAAGCTGCTGCTGATGGGAATGTGACTGGAGGAGTTGTTGGCCTGTCGACGCTGGTTCCGCAGCTTCTCCTCTCGCCTCCACTTTGCTCTTCTGTTTGAGAACCATACCTTTGATAAAAAAAAGTAAATAAATAAATTACTATCTATATATTTTATTTTCTTCCCAACAGACAGAAGCCTATCAAAGAAGAATCTGATGTACAAGCTTTCACAAGTGAACAAAAACAAGTTGTTGGAGGCCATACTTGTATTCTTGCTTCGGGCAGGTCGATTTTCGCCGCTAGTCTTTCCCGTGCGAAAACATCTGGATAATGCGTTCTCTCAAATTCTGTAATAGAACAAATCAAACAAAAAACATGAGTAAATAACTACAAAGGTGCGTGGATATTAGTTCATAAAACGCTGTTTTTTTTTTTTGTTTGTTTGTTTGTTTTTTGTTTTGGCCTTTAAAGGCTTGGCTTTCACCTCAGAATAAATTCACATGGTCGTCGGGAACACATTGGCTGCTATTATTTCATATGATAGGAGTTTGACGAAATAATTTACTGATTTTTGGACCTTTTTCCAGCGCCTCGATTTGCTCCTGCGTAAAAGACGTGCGGTTCCTCTGCAGTTTTCTCTTGAGCTGCAGACGCATCTGCGTCTCCTCCGAGTCTTCGCCGTTCGAGCTGATGGAGTTTGTGTTTTCTCCTGCGCCGTCCTGCTGTTGGCAGCCATCTGAGAGCAGAGGAAGGAAGAAGAGGAGAGGGGGAAAAAATCATTAATGGAAATATACATTCATTTAATCTAATTGAATAATTAATTATCTTGTTGCATGAGCCTACAGCTAATTGTACAGAGCGCTGTGCTACATCATTAATTAAGCCCCCCCTTTCCCTCCATCATGGTTAATTTAATTCAAAATTGGAGGAATTATTTGCAATTTCTTCCTAGTGTTGCCAGATTACTGACGAGTGCCTACGTGAAAGAGGCTAGTGTAAAAAAAAAAAAAAAAAAGTGTTTAATGTGTTTATAAAATATTGTGGGAAAAACAGGATGGCCCTGCGCACTTATCGTCTCCCAACAATGGTTTGTGTTCTCAAAAGGTTAAGAGAAATGTGTCAAGAAGTGGCGAGCCTCTTTTCAGAGCCTATGAAATGTATTAAAACCCCAAAACTCTGCGGCCCCCCATCCCTCCCCAACCCATCCCCTCTGTTTTCTAGGACAGAGCAGCGCTTCAATGGTCGCTCCCATATGGGCGTTGGTAGAGCCATTGAGGTGACCACCAACTTTTGAATAGGAGAAGACGCTTTTCAGAATGATACAATGCCTCCAGGAGTAAGGGGAACCATTAAACTATGGACACAGCCAGGGACGACCAGCGAGCCCTCGGTGGGTGTAATATATGGGAGGAGGGTGGATGGGGGGGTGCTGGGAGGGGGAGATGACAAAAGGATCCTCTCTCTGTGGAGGCGCGCAGGCTATAGTGCTTCGGCATTGTGCGTACGAGGATCCTAGTCAACAGAGCTTTGAGTCCAGTGTGTTAACCCTTATCCACTACCATCATTAATCACGTCCCCCGGCCAGCTACACGCCAGTCAGGATTTCTGTCTTCAATTGGAAACAAATGAGTGAGGAGAGAGCATGCAACCCCCTGAACAACCCGAAATAGGGCCAATCTATTCACTGCCCCTGCTTGTCCGCGGTGGGCCCAAAGGCCCCTTCAGATGCAGGGCGAGGCTTATCGACTAATGTCTGTCTTGTTGTTGGACATCATTATCACACCGAGAAGTTAATGCGAAATTAAGCAGCGGGTGAGCCATTGGAGGGAGGTTTATGTAATATTTCAACGATGCGGATCTCTGGCGTCAAAACGTGCATTTTTTTTTTATGTTTTATTATTATTATTTGCACAGACGTTGGAACAAGTGTAGATCCATCCCTGCACGCCACAAGCCACATCAAATAAAATATGTCTATTTGATGATGGATTTGAAATTATCTGTACGCAAAAAAAAA
>NW_015113012.1:36050-39450 GCF_001443285.1 Poecilia latipinna
AAACAAAAAAAAAAAAAAAAAAAAAAAAAATGACGCGTTCACTTGGGCCTGAACGTAGAGCAAATGTTTCAATATGTGAGTCAGTGGAGGACATCTGATGTTACTTGACAATTTCCCGTGCTGCATAATGGACAAGGTATTCATCTATAGACCAACAGTTTGTGTCGGCGCTATTTGTTTCTTCGCTCCGGATAATCCACAAAAAAGAGCGAATGTGCAGCTATTATCCGTCTGCCAGACCCACTGACGCTCGGATGGGATTTTGTTTTCTTTATAAAAGCGCTGGGAAATAAACTCATTCTTTAGTATCGCGGTGTCTCAACCAGTCAGGCGGAAAAGCAGCAGCAGCAGAAGAAGAATAATAAAAAAAGGGAGATACCGAACCAATTGCGGCACCTTTCAGCTGCTGAGGCTGGATCAAAACACTCTTGAGAAACCGCTTAAAACTGAAAGAGAAAGTGAGAGACTAAATCCTATAGACGGGATTTGGAGCCATATAGGCAGCGAAGGAGAAGGAGAAAGGGATGAAAGAGGGAGATCGGCGCCGAGGTTTTTATTCGTCAGTCTTTGGGATATAGAGCTGTCTTCTGTTTGGGGCCCCTGTCACTCTCCATGTAACCTTTCTGTGTGTTCAGTCCTCTTGACTGATGGAAAACATATTTTAGATCCCCTGAGACAAATACTTGAAGGGTCGGTGATAATATTAACAGCATAGATTATTATTATTATTATTATTATTATTATTATTATTATTATTATTATTATTATTATTACTGAGGTTAATTATGATACTGTCATAGCTTATATCGAATGTTATAATTATATAATACTTACTGTAATAATATAAAAATTCTTACTATTTTGTTATTATTATTATTATTATTATTATTATTATTATTATTATTACATTGTTGGGCATATAATGATGGTAATACTTTTATATTGACATCTAATTTATAAGTAGATATTAATATATAATTGTATGCTTACGTTTGACATAAACAGTCATTTTCAATATGATATAATAATACTATATATTATTTATACTACTTTTAAATAATAATAATAATAATAATAATAATAATAATAATAAGAATTAGTAACTTGTTTCACTGCGTGGTTACAGCCCCACGTGTTGAAATGGCCATTACATAAATTCTAATTTCCTCTGCATTTTCTCAGATCCACACTTGCATTTCCGCCTTGTGGTGCATGTAAAACAAACACAAATAAAATATTTCCTTGTTTAATTTGTTCGTTTTTTTTTTTTTTTAAAGACATGATCTGTTACGTCTGATCTTTTCTGCACAAAGTTAGGCCTGTAATGCGCAGGCCCAGCAGCACCGAAGCCCTCTGAAGTGGAACATTTCCACAGCAGCCCCACCATCCATCTCCACACTCCTGCATGTTGCCATAATGAGACACAAAGCCCCCCTCTAATGAGCAATTACACATAGTGCGGGCCGTTCCCATAACCAATCATTGCGTGTGAAGGAAAACATTCCTTTGTACTGATATCCGCGCACACCGCTCCGCGGCTCTGCCTCCGCCTCTTCATCAGTGGAAAAGGGGAGGAAGTGCAGGGCTGTTGGATGGACACCTCTGCTGAAAGGACAAGCCGTTGTCACGCACATCCATGTCTGGGACAGTGGAGGCATTCAGTCTGCATGTATGGCCTTCAGCTTCCTCTAATAGAAAACCCTTAATTGATGGACTTGTTAGGGAGGGCGCAGGCTTACAGTACCTGCCTGCAGACAGAGTGGCATGGCAGCTCGTTCTAATTTCAAGCTGCAAATCAAATATATTAGCGAGTGACCACATCAATAAGAGCCGGAGTGCCCCGGCTTTATCATTGCAATCGTCAGAGGGAGACTGGAAGCCGCGTGCGTCAAGGTGTCTCTATCGACACTGCGTGATAATGAGGCTCACCTTGGTTGGGCTGCCCTGGCACTGATGTTCCGGGGTACCAGCCTGGCCGGGTCCCCCAAGTTCCTGTCTGACCGTTGAGCATTCTCAGCTTGTCATACATGCCATCTGCGCCCATCTGTTGCTTTTCACTCGCCAGGTTGCGGAGGACTCTGTTTATTGATGACACCTGAATGACAAATTACATATGATCAAACTGAGGATCCGAGTCAGAGGACGAAATGCATAAATAAATAAATAAATAAATAAATAAATAAATAAATAAATAAATAAATAAATAAGATGTTCACTGAGTTCATCTTAAAATTTGCGCTTTTTAAAAGCGCACAAATGGTTCCTGCTCGGTTGGCGCATGTCAGGGTTAGGGGATTTCATACTGTACTGCCCCTCCACTTTGAAAACGCGGTGTATTTAATAAGACTGAATGGTTGGGTGCCCATCTCTTTTTCCTCCACTGCATGGGAAAAAAGTCACTTCATGTGGCAAATTAAATCATGCAACACAACTTCCAGTCAATGCACTTACGCTGGGTATGTTGTCGTTGGTGCAGATCCCCTCCGACAGCAGCCGGTCGCGGATCTCCCAGGCAAAGATCGACGGACACTCCCGCTTGTACTGCGCGATTTTGGCGACCACCTCCGGAGTGGCGACACGGGGCTTGCTGCCGCCTATCGCTCTCGGTCTTATGGAGCCAGTTTCATAATATCTGCCCAGGATCTTGCTCACGCAGCCGTTGGACACCTGGACGGGGAACAAAAGACACAATTCACATACATTATTTATGACTATTAATGGAATGTCTATGATGGCTCAAATAATTTTCACCTTTTCACTGTCCAGCACTTGGACTTCATCATGGGTCTACAAACACAGAAAATATGCCTTCAATTGTACATTAGGCATTTTTCTATATAATAGCAGGCAGAGTACTGTTCTTTTTCTTTTGTTGTTGTTGTCGTTGTCGTTCTTCGCGGTCTAATTACATTTGCAGAGAGCAAATTATATAATTTTATTGCCTTGAAAGGGACAGAAAATCGCGTTTTAAATGATCTTTTAGGAGTTGCGTCATTTCCATTCTGCTCCAAGAGATCATTTTCAGACTGTGGACATAGTCTGCATAAAGATTTGATACATTTTTACTTGCAAAATAAAAATTAAAAATAAAAAATAAAAAAATAAATACAACACAAGAAAAAATAAAACGTCACCTGCAGTATCCTGGAGATGTCGCAGGGTCGAGCGCCACTATGAGCAAGTTCAACTATTTTCTGCCTGGTGGAATCCGGCAGCGGTCTGCCATTAACAAACACACCACCAAGCTGGTTTACGCCACTGTGACCTACATGGAGACAAAAGCGTCGGAGTCATCACATCACGGCGCAGCGTGGCAACAGAAGCAGGTAAAAAAAAAAAAAAAAAAAAAAAAAAAAAAAAAAAAAAAAAAAAAAAAAAGGATTTTTTTTTAAAGGGGGGG
>NW_015113012.1:42797-45014 GCF_001443285.1 Poecilia latipinna
CACATGGAGAAAAAAGGGGCGGGGTCATCACAACCCGGCGCAGCGTGGCAAAAGAAGAAGGGAAAAAAAAAAAAAAAAAAAAGAAAAAAGAAAAAAACAAACAAAAAAACAGTGATTTTCATGTAATGGGTGGCTTAAAGCGTTCAGGATAACCGAGGTAAAGATGCAACATAAAGGCAGCATACGGTCAAACTGAAAGAAAACCTTTCCCCACACGAGGTGTTCAGGAGCTGCTCTCCTCTGATAGCAAACAGAGCTCACAGTTATACAGCGGCTGACACATGCAGAACAGGAGTCAAAGGACAGCCAGCGTCACACAAACCAAGCCAAAACATCTTAATTGGGTGACAGAAATCATATTTGCACGATCAGCCGCCTGCAGAAAATGGAACCAACCTCTTATCAAACCCGCAAACTTCTCCATCCTGCCACAAAAAAAACAAAAAAAAAACAACCCAGCACTTCACCCAGTATCAAGCCTTCTAAATGATAATCGACATCCCTCACAATGTCGTTTAAAAATGATTTAATTCAGTTAAGACGCAGCATTTGTTTTAAAACGAGAGGCGATAAATCCGAAATCTTTGTTGTAAAAAAAAAAACAAGAAAAAAGAAAAGACGCGTAAATAAGGTGATAAGCATTTAAATGCAAACTCCAAAATAACATTTTTGTTGTTGTAATGTCTAAGAAAACGAGTAGCTTATTTAAATAATAATAATAATAATAATAATAATCCTTAAAATTATTTTATTGCACTGCTGTTAAGCAAAGAATAAACCCGCAAACCTGGAGCCAAATGGGAAAGCTGACTCCCCGGAGTGCCTGCGCTGCGCTCTGATTCTCCGCTCCCTTCCCCTGCGCTGCCGCCCGGTGCATTGACTCCGGGAGCAGAGGCTCCTTAGCAATAAATAAGCTCCAAATATAGAAGAGGGGGAAAATATGATGAGCCTGCCTGACATTTGTCTTTAAAATAAAGCTAGCTGCACGTCAAGTTTGAGCTTAATTTCTGGAAATGGGCGGAAGTCGCCTCGGATCATGCATGGGAGGCTAATTGAAAAGATCAGTTGGAGCACTTGTGGCAGGCATGTCACTTTATGACACCGCTCCGCTTTTGAAAATCGCATCGTCACGACAAATAGTAGCATGATAAAACGGCCCTTTCTGTCTGCATTTGGATATCACTCAGACAAAATTGGACGCTACTCGTTTACCCTCCGAGGGAGACTTCGTTTTAAGGTGGCCAGGGGCTACGCGCGGTCACACAAACGAGGGCGCGCCTGGATTCTTAACATATTAAAAGTGACATGCAGTTTTTTTTTTATTCCCTCCCCCTTGTTTGTATTTGACAACAAATGCTCACAGCCACTGCAGTCCTGTTGTGTGCAGTCGGTGGGTGTCTTTACTCTGCGCTGTGCAACATCCACTCAACAATGAGTGCAGACTTTATTTATGCTATGAGAAAAAAAAAAAAAAAAACACATATCCCTTTCATACTTGACTGGATGCAAACCTGTTTAACTGAGCAACATATCCCTTTTGGCCGCAACGTGTAATAATCTCCCAGCGTGGATCTGATTGATGGTAAATCCATTATCATCCCTCTTGCTCTTTTGGTAATTCCAGGATTAAGTGGAATTAATAGACTTCTTACGATGAAATTGGCCCATTCCAACATTAAGCTGCGCTGCTTCTCCTCCGCCGCTCCATCACCTCTGATTTATACCTATCATATAAATCCTCCGGATCAATAAAACCGTCAGATAAGGACGTCACATAAAAATCAAACTCTCTCTGTGCGTCTGAGGTTAAGTCTTAATCATGGCGGCAATTCCCTCAAGTGGCCGCAGTCGATCTCGCCCGCTGGCGCTGATTACGCGCCCTTGTATTCTATTGCAAGTCGACTAATAGGAAAACATATGGTGTCAATTTGGACGCTCCCCACCATATACACCCAGGAGTTATTAGCACAAAAGCCGGCGAGGCCGCCGCGACCTTTAGACAACCCAAAGGGCCGGGCCGAGTGATATCTCCTCGGCAATTCGCAGCAGACATCACACGCCAAGCCAGGGGAGCATCCCATTAACATCAATCCGCAGCAAAGCAGGAGCGCAGGGGTGTTTGTACACAGCTTTGATAAGACCCCCCCCACCACCACCCACCCCATCATCTCTTGTGACAAGCAAGAAAAAAAAATCAAAATAGAAAAATAATAAATC
>NW_015113012.1:49337-56197 GCF_001443285.1 Poecilia latipinna
CTCTCTCTCTCTCTGTCTGTCTCTCTCTCTCTCTCTCTCTCTCTAGAGAGGCATGGCGTGTGATTAACTTGTTCAATAATAACTTTGCCTATACATATGATTGCAAAATAGGTATAACAAAATAATAAATTAACTGCAATGGAACGAGCATCAAATAGCAAACATTTCTTCCCTCATGCAAATTTCTGCAAGCACACATGATGTTTTTTTTTTTTTTTTGAGAGTGCAAACATGTCAGCGGCCGTTGCTTCCATGCAACCACGTTAAGAAGCTGCGGCTGTAATGAGAACTTTCACAATAACATGGAGATATATGAAAACAACTTACTGTTCTGCATCATTGAGGCTACGCCAGACTCCCACGTGGCTTGGTTGTGGTATTCTAAGCATCACAAGGAGATAACAAATCTGGTTAGCATCAGATTAGTTAGGAATTTCCTATAAACATGTTCATTTCACTTGTTTTTATACGTTCTAGATTTTTTTTTCTTTTAAGGATTTTAAAAAAAATGTTCCCATTTCTTTTGTCGATTTGAATTTGGCAGCTGCCTTTTCTTGTTCTCTTTTATCTGTTTTTCTTTTCTTTTTCTTTTTTTTTTTACAAATACAGATGCAAAAGTAATGTATATATAAATATTTTTTTACATCCTAAGTGCATGTTTATATTTATATATTCATATATGTGGATTTTAATTAAACTTGCCTGGAAACAGAGTTGACTGTCCACTCTATAACAATTTAGTCAATCATCTGCCGCTTTCACTACTTAATGTCTCCCTATAGGACAGAGCAGAACAACACATTAGCACAGCAGCAGCTACACTGATCTGCTCAAACCTAACAGTCTACATTCCCCCCTCTCCTTCTTTCTCTCTCTCTCTCTTTCTCTCTCCCTCTCTCTTTCTCTCTCCCCCTCCCCAACTTTATTTACAATTAATCTAAATCCGGTTGCCAAGCAAATGACTTATAATTGACGTGAGACAACATACATGTCAGCACCTGTCAAAATAAACTCAAACTAACCACCAGTGGGCCTATAACTCTTTTTACAGCACTTTTCCTTTCAGTGCTTTTATTTTGTGGGGCTTTAAACAAAGAAATCAGCTCTCATCGTCCCAGCAAGAGGCCTTTAAACATCCACCACCCACCATCCCCACCTCCCTTAAAAAAAAAAAAGAAAAAAAGACTTGATGTAGGAACTGTACAGTGACACACGTTGCCTACTTCGCCTCATTGCTTTGCAAAAGTACAGAGCAGGAGGGGGTACAGAGCTGGTGTACAAAGCCTGCTGGTCTACCCCAACAATGCTGCGTCCCCTCCTCTCTGCGTATACCTCCAACTCCGGGGTGAAAACTCGGCCTTCGCGACTAGAAACACGCAACTAAAACACACCAACAAGTTCAGATTAATACAAAGAGCCGGAGGCATGAATCCACCCCCTCCGGGAGCATTCACACACACACACACACACACACACGGCCGTGACCCCGCTGCCGCTGTTGCGTCAATGCTGGTTTTGTTTGCCCTGCTCTCATAGATGAGGGTGGGGAGATATAAATGTTTTGTTTTGTTTTTGTCCAAAAAAGTAATTTCTCGTTATAAATATTTGGTGGTTGTTCGGTGCTGCTGGTGCGGGTTGTAAAGCGGTTTTTTAACGACACAACAGCGCAGTGGGGCGCTCAATTGGAAAAGACAAATGCCGTAAAGAAGCTATTGAAAAAGAGAGAGGGGGGAAACAGATAAAAAAAAGGGGGCCAGGCCAGGGAGAAGTCTGAAGTTTTCATTTTCTCCCTCCATGTGGAGCTGTGTTGTGTGCAAAGAGAAAGGAGGAAAATGGGGGGCGGGGGAAGGAGGCTCCATAGTCCTTGTCTCTCATAGACATGCGTGTATAGGCCGAGACTAGATTGGGAAGACGCAAGCAGGGGCCACCATTACTTTTAGATTATAACGTGTTTTAACAAATAAGCTGTTCGGTCATTAATCAAATTCAAATTCCTTCACATTGACCCACATTACTCATCAGTCAGCAGCTAAATCTGAAAACATAAAATGTACATGACGCAACTAACAATTCAATATGTGCTCATTTAAAGTTAGTGCTTTGCATCCAGACAGTATAAATAAAATGGTTTCATTGAGGTTTTTTTTAGTTTTTTTTATCGCCCTATAAATGCGCTTGCTGTTAGTCTGTAGCTTTCAGGCTTCCTATAAAGGCCCGAGTGGTTAATCATTTATTTAGGGTCGAAAGCTCAAACGTTGTTGTTCCTGGGGGTTAACTAGGACCTAATCTGCATTTCTTTCCCTGTCGTAATCCGGAACAACAATGTCTTAATTCAGCATGCGTTATTCTGGCGGCTGGACGCTACGCTCACAACATTCTCATGCACAACCGGTCCATGTAAGGCCCAAACTCAGGCCGAACATGCAGAAGAAAATACAGCATATATATATTTTTGGTGTTGTTACAATAACTATATCTGCTGCTACTAATGCATTAATTAGAGAAATAGTCACATGTTACGTTTCATGTATATATATATATTTTATTATTTAAAAATATGTTCCAGGTTTTTATGTCATGGCTTAATTTATTTTATAATCAAAAACGTATTACTAAATTAAATCAAAATACTTTAAAAAAAAAATCAATTCTTATGTTTTAAGAAACTCGCTTGAAAGCAGCAGCAGTTCCACGTTTTCTATTTTAGATGGCTAAAATTATATCTTAAGGATTTATTTAATGGTGATTATTTTGTGAGCTCTTATAAGAGACACTCTATGTAACCTAGCTCCTAAAATAATGAAAATCACATAACAATATTTTTAAATAAATACAGAAAGTTCCAATTGCTTACAGGTCACAAGAAGAGCACCTAAGGATGGGGAGTGTTTTGTAAGTTTTTTTTTTTTTTTTCATTTGGAACACAAACAAACCAACCCTCCTCTTGAGTATATGATGTTTTTATTACTTTGTTTTATTTTATTTCTTTAATTTATTTGTAATTTTAAAGAAGGCGCTTTTATGACTCGCCTGCATGAATCAATCTGACACCTTTCCTCAACGGGTCATTGCGCTCCACTCCCCAAGGCGATCACTGACTGTAGTTGATTGTTATTTTTTGTTTGTTTGTTTTTAAATTATTTTTTTAAAATTGTATTTATTTTTCTTCTCCCGTCTCATGTGCTGACATACATAAGCGGTAAGCTATCCATGGACTTAAACACAACAACAGAATGACGGAAATAATGTGGAGCGTATAAAATATGACAGCAGCGCTGAAGGCGACTTGGACTTTTTGAAAGAGTCCAAACAGAAGACAGCGCGGTACCACTAATCCTCAAGCCAAAACTGGAAATATACTACTTTATTAATAATAATAATAATAATAATAATAATAATAATAATAATAATAATAATAATGGAGAAACTTATAGTCAAAATCTCACCTTTTTGGGGCATCCTCCGTCCTTTTTAAACTATAGGCTGTAGAGCCCCGCTCTCCACACCAAAATAATAGGAGGTGGGGGTTGGAGGGGGGGGGAGGGAGAAAAAGAGCAAAAAGCCAAAAAGCCGACCAGGATTTAAGTGTCTCGCTCTCCCCCGGAACTTTTGAAGAGGAAAAATTAGTTTCCAGTGGTCTTCGGCGGAGACGGAGGGGATATCCCTGCGAAGGAGACAGAGATTGACAGTGAACTCAGATGTCAGAACGCACGGAGTTTGGCGCTGGATGTGCGCTGGCGTGTGAGAGAGCGAATGAGAGAGTCGGGATGAGGGAGAGTGGGGAAGAGAGAGACGAGGGGAGGGGGGGGGGGGGGGGGGGGGGGGGGGGGGGCACAGAGAGAGAGGGAGAGAGAGCGATGGTGGAAAGGAGGTGGGGGTAAAGAGAATGAACACACCTATGCTGATTGGTGATGGAACAAGTGTATTAATGTTATGTGTTCCTGGTCGGCTGTGTGCGCCTCTCCTCTCCTCTCCTCCCTCCGCCGCTCTTCACTGGCCCATTAGCGCGACCCGACCTCTGTCATCATCCCCCATATAAACACTTTCCCCCCTGCACCACAGCTAAAGCGGGAAACAGGACTGAGCCACAGCGACGGAGAAGCAGAAGAAGAAGAAGAAGAAGAAGAAGAAGAAGAAGAAGAAGAAGAAGAAGAAGACGAAAGGACGAAGGAGAAGAAGAAAAGCAAAAGGGGGGCAGAGAGAAAGTCTCGAGTCTTTCCCAACCCACTCAGTTCTGCAGCCCACGGACGCAAATGCACCCTGTGCCCACTTGCTGCAAATAAGCAGCTGCAAAGACAAAACAAAAAAATAGAAAAGAAAAAAAAAAGAAAAAGAAAAAAAAACGTCTATTCCTCTTCCAGGGAATCTAAGGCATGCTCTGCTCCAACCTGAGGCTTGACGGTGCTGCAAAGAGGTGGGAGGGGAAGAAGTGGACAAATGGGGGAGGAACTGGCGGAACCCACGGCAGTGGAGCAGCGCACACGTGAATGTTGGAACTCGTAGCACCGAATTAAGACCACAAAGAGCAGCATCGTGCCTTTTCCTAACAGAGCCGATGCGATTTATGTTACGGAGACCCATGCATATTGTTTTTTTGTTGTTTTTTTTGCGGATGTTGCTCACAAACCGTAACAACTGTAGTTTTCTTAGAGTTCACTCTGTCCGCTGCTCTGTAATAAAATCCTGCACCTGCTCCTTCTAGAATAAAATAAAACGTAATTGTTAAAAGGTTTTAGAACCATCACTCACTGGCAAAAAACAAAAAACTAAACCTATCTTAAATCGAAATGTTGTAAGTTAAAAACTCACAGCCCTGACTCCAGAAAAAAAAAAAAATCCTCACCACGTGCTTTTGTTTATTCTTTTTGAGCATCACCGTCTCCCCTCCCGAACAGCCATACCCCTCCTGTCAACAAGGAGCGCCATGCGTAAAGAGCGCGGCCCTTTAGGCAAGCTCGGCTGCATTTTATGGGGAGGTGGGGTGGCGGTGTTGAAGGGAGAGAGGGTGGATGGGGTCGGGGGGGGGGGGGTATTTGCGACGTCACTCCCGCTTCCTGACAGCGAAGAGCACGCGCGTAAATAAAGTAAAGCAAATGACTGCGTAGCCATGGCCACACGCTCCCCGTAACCGGCTGAATGACTGGACCATTACCGCACACCTCAGCGCACCCAAAAGCAACCCCTCTGCGCCATGTGTCCGAGCGTAAACTCTGAGCTCTCTGGGAGGAAGGAAGGCACCCCAGAAAAAAAAGAGGAGTAGGAGGGGGGGGAGAGAGAGAGAGACAGAGAGAGAAGTGAGGTTTGTGTGCATGCTGAAGTCAAAACTAAAGCAAAAAAAAAAAAAAAAAAAAAAAGAGGGCACCTCAGAGAGGGCCAAATGACGAGAGGGGAAGAGCATAAAAAGGGGGAGGGGGAGGAAATTTTTCTCTGCTTTTTTTTTCCTCTCTTTTTTTTTTAGGGATGGGGAGCCACGAAATGAAGTCATGGGGGCCTACACTTGACTTTCTTTGACATGTGAAAAAGTAGGAGAAGTCAAAGCTCATCAATAAAACACTTTGGAGGTGAAAGAGGACTCCCTAACAACCATTGCATTCCTGACTGCGGGTTCAATGAGTAGACAAACGACGCTGCCAGAGAGAGAGAGAGAGAGAGAGAGAGAAACAGGGAGGGAAGGGAAGGAGGTGAGGGTCTGCCCGGCTTGAATGGGGCCCTCAGTGGGCCGGCGAGATAATGAGCTGAGAAGACCGACTCAAACTGTCACCGAGGGTCCCGTGGTGAGGAACAACACTCTGGCCAGCGCTCCCTCATCAAACAACCCGTAAACTAAACGAGCACATTCATCTGTTTCTCCTTGCTGCTTTGTTTCTACTTACTCAGACTGGTGGTTCAGCCGATGGGCCCGCCGTGAATGCTCGCAGCTTATATCATCTAACGAGGGGGTGGAGGGATCGTGGGGGGTTCCCTAACATTTTTACGTCAGTGACCCCTCCTATTAGACATGCATTAGACCAAAAACACCCCCTCACACACTTTGTCTCACACACACACACACAACACCGTCTCTCCCTCACCTCTTCCTTCTCCTAGTCAGGAGTTTGTGCCATTAGGGGGACCTCGACTTGGTTCCAAATTAAACTGTAGGAGGAGCTAAAGATTCACTCAGCTATACTGCTTTGAATAATTTACAGTTTCCAAGAGTTTGGATGTATTAAAGTAAGACTGATGCTAAAAGGGCCAAAGAAAGTTCTCTATATCCGCAGTGTTGTTCTCGAAAGAGAGAGCTCCAGGAGAACTGTGAGGACGGTTAGAAAGTTTCTTTTTTCTTTTTCTTTTTTTTTTTTTTAAATCCAGGAACCGTTTTAAAGTCTCCAAATTTGTCTGTTTTAGAGGGTCGCAGAAATATATGGGGGGTTATTTTTCTGCAAAACTCTCTACAAATGCACACTTTTGTTGTGCTAACTGTATAGTGCCACTCACGCACTACTTTTAAATCACTTGTCACAGTCTGCAGCTGTCAAACAAAACAAAACAGAAGAGAACAGAATTCACGCCACTAACCTGGCTGCCTTCGCCTGACAGACAGATTCCCCGGTGAGAGTGTCAAGTAGTTTTCTTTGGAAACAATGCCTCCAGTAGGTTATTGGTTTCTTTTTTTTGGTTAAGCTGTAAATCCGCTCTAAGAGCTAATTCGTTGTCTCTCCACTCTCAAGAGGTTTCTGTAATCTTTTCTTTTCTTTTCTTTTTTTCTCAAAATCTTCCCAGATACATCAATCTGTGTCAAGCCTAGTGGGAATAAAGAAATATATATATATATATATATATATATATATATATATATATATATATATATATATATATAT
>NW_015113012.1:60237-61306 GCF_001443285.1 Poecilia latipinna
TTATTATTATTATTATTATTATTATTATTATTATTATTATTATTATTATTATTATTATTATTACAGCAGTTGCAGTACTTGTAAAATAAGTCTCTCATATGCATGTATAAATATGCCTAATAAATATTTGCAGAACTTGGGCTGTTCCTCCTGTCACTGATTCATCAAACAGCCTCTGACTGACACGTTCACTCACTTCAACAGGACGCACGAGGACACCACGGTTGTTTTATTTGCATATGTCATTGACGCTTTGGATAAGTAGGATTCGGTCTTTATACGAATAAATTGAACGTATGCTCTAAGATTTCATCAGTCCACATCAGCCAGGTTTTTTTTTTTTCTCCCTGCTTGGCGGCGCACGTGGAGCGCGACCAGAAACAGAGGAAGCTCCTTTAACTGCGCGCGATTTTTCAGCATACTGAGTTATAATAAGGGAACGTGGCATATAAAATGTTTTCCCGTTGTTTAAATGTTTGCTCGTCTCCTCTTTGTTGCGTCTTTTGTAGAAATGATCGCATGAGTAATTAAAAAAAATAAATAAATAAAATGGTTTATACTGCGTTTTGCTCTTTACATTTACACTATATCCTCTCATTATTAAACTGAATTCAGTTCAGTGTGTTCATGTTTCTGCACAGGATGTTGTCGGATCATTGCTGCAATTGGCGCTTAAGGTGAGCAGTCTGAAAAAGCACAAGGTTTGAAAGCTGGGAGAAACTCCGGGACTGATAGAGCAGGAAAAGACACAGGGGCCAGAAAAACCTGGACGTGATGCTGCTAGGAGGCGAGCTGTATGCAAATATTACAGACGCACATTTAATTAAAAAAAAAAAGTGTAGACCGTTTTCATTTTTCAAAAGCAAAAATATAACTCCACTTACAAATCGCACAACTCATTCATTTTCTTTATCAGAGCTCGTGTTGCCCTCACACGACATTCAGTGAACCGGTCTAACTTCATTAGGTTCACAGGCACTACTTAGCGCCTCCAAACTATCAAAAAAAAAAAAAAAAAAAAAAAAATTAAAAAAGGGGGGGAAGCATCGATCCAAGACCCCCAGGGGGG
>NW_015113012.1:64646-92593 GCF_001443285.1 Poecilia latipinna
AACGGGTTGAATTCATTAAGTTCAAAATGACATACTAATCCCCCACAACAATCAAAAAAAAAAAAAAAAAAAACTTAAGCAAGCGGAGGAAGCATCGATCCAAGACCCGCAGGTGAGAGATTCCGCCGCTGGACAGCGACATGTCCGCCGGACTGATCAATGGAGTCCGAGCAGTTTTCAACTCACCAGAGGTTTTAATGGAAATACGTTAAAAGCGCTTGAAGTGAGGATTAAATAAAAGCTGCATTAGCGGCAACAGAAAGGAAATCCGCTCACTCTGATCAGCTTGTGTAGTTGATTATGGAGCAACATGCGAAGCACTTTTTCTTTCTTTTCTTTATTTTTTTCTTTCTTTAGTATCCGAACATGCGTCAGGGTTGTAAAAAGTTCTCGTTCTATAAAAGGAAAATATACGCATATTCTCCAGCAGCGTTTATGTCGTTCAACATCAGAACTGATTAGGATGTATGTATGAAAAGCTTTAAAAATAAAATAAAATAAAATAAAACTGTGATTCAGCGAAACTCACCGGAGTGAAGGCAGCAGCGGTGTGTAACCGTGTATCCTATCCGTGTGTATATAAGTTCGCCTCGTCCCTCCGCCGGATTTCTCCTCAGAAACGTGTAGCTCCCGAAAAAAAAATAAATAATAAAAAAAAAGTCTGTCTACGTTCGGATCCGTCGTGGAGTTGAAATGTCAATGAGAGTGAGGAGGGTTGGAAAAATATGCAGCACTAACCAGCAACTTTCCCCCTCAGCATCAGCCTGAAGTTGGCAGTGATTGGCTGGAGTGACGGCTCGACGTCACACCTTGGACAGGACGCGGTGGAGCGCAGGGACAGGGAAGTGCGCAAGGTGGCCTCCATGTGGAGCTCACCGGCCTGTGTGCGGGGAGCCGCATGCGTGCGGGCGCTAACACAACTAGCCACCGACTCTACAGAGACTCTGCTCTGCATTATAAAGGCTATTGTTTTATTTTAATCGTGTGTATTTTAATTTAATTGTCCGCTCTGCTCTCAAGTGTCTGTAAATGCACGCCGAGCGTGCCGCAGGCCAGTGACGCGCCCAGGGGAGGCCCACAGGGGGCATCTGGCACCCATATAAATTTACACTCTTAAAAATATCTAACATATTAAGACAGATCAATTTTGGTTAATAGATAAATACTTGTATTTATTTATTTATTTATTTATTTATTTATTTATTTATTTATTTATTTATTTATTTATTTATTTATTTATGTCTACCACATAAATAAATTCTACCACAGCAACAACACATCCAATAAATCACATTAAATTCTGCTCCGAAGCTGATATTAGCTAAGGTTCTTCTGAATTTCAAATGGTCTGGAAATTACAGTGTGTGCATTTTATTAGTTTATTTTGTCTAGCAGCGCTCATAAAAAAAAAATAATAATAAAAAAAATCTGTGATGTTCTGTGTTAAGATAAATTGTGCTGACTTACATCGTGACTAAGAATTTCTGAATTAGTTGCTGAGGTGTTAAGACGTTAAAAGCGTTATTTGGGGGTGTTTTCCTGCCTGGGCATGCTCAGTGCAACAGGTGAGGGCAGACCACGTGGAAGCAAATCTCTCTCAGACCTCCCCTACCACTCTCGGTGGATGCGGGGTATTTTTTCAATCTCTCACATAGAAACTCACGCATAGAAACGAGAGGAATAAAACGTTTTCTTCGCCATAAAGCAGAGGTAACCAGACGTCTCCACTGTTTCTAGCCTTTTATTTCTCTGGCCCTATAAAATTGTCATCAGTGACTCATAATTGGGCTTCTGCTCGGCTTTTACCGAGGCAGGCTAAAAGCTTCAAACTTTTTTTTTTTTTTTTCCACAACCACTGACGTTTGTGTCAATTTGAACAAGACGGTGAGTTAATGGGCAACCGCGCCGCCGCTCGTCTCCCAGGAAGAGGCGGTGAGGGGAGGAGGGGGGTTGGTAGTGGGGGGGGCAGGGCAGGTACTGGCCAGCCAGGACTGGCTGCGTTCGGGTCATTATTTGGATGCGCTGCCATTAAGAGGCCTCGATACTGTGCAACGCAGCAGGGTGCTCAACATGGGCGCTGGAAACCGCACGGCTTGGTCCCTGCTTATCAGGCTGTCAATAAAACGAGATGGGATGCAGCGGTCGGGCCAGGTGCTCCCTTTCCCTTCCCACACAGTCCCGCTCTCCAGAAGCAGATCAGGCGTGAAGGCAAATCTGTCCAGCCGGTTTTCCCTCTGCCGTCACCACGCTGCTGCTGCTGCTGCACAACGCCACCTCCCTCTCCTTCCCTTCCTCCCTCTCTCCCTCCCTCCCACCCCGCTTTTCTGTCCCTCTCTCCCACGCACACACACGCAGGCATTTGCACACTAAAACACACTGACAGTTGTTTCTGCGTTTTATAGATGTATGGAAACTCTGCAACTCAAATATTCATGATATCAGCCCGTATTTGTGTGTGATTCTATTATCTATTCCCATTGCATATTAACCAAGACATTCCAGTCTAAGTTAAGCACCAGACTTAACTTGTAGATATAAGTTAGACACACTGTGGCCTTTAAGTGAAAAAAGAAGAAGAAGAAAAAAACTTGGAGCAAACTACAGATGCTGCACTTTAGTCTTTTTTTGTTTTGTTTTGTTTTGTTTTGTTTGGTTTGGTTTGGTGTTGCACTGAGAAGTCAATCTCCTGGGCGCCCCGTCTGATCAAAAATTAAAACAAATCATGCAATGATCGACCTCCCCTCTCTAGCCATGCAGAACATTATGCTACCATCGCTCTACGCTTCACGAGCTTATTGTTTACTGCCGCTGTAGCAGACAGGGAAAAATGTCCAGGGCGACCAAGCACTTTGGGTGCACGCAGAGATGATGCAGCTCTCAAAGAGAGGAAACCCGAGACAAGAAGGTGAGTTCCTGAACTTGGAGTTTATTTTAAATAGCACCTGAATCAAAGCCTTGAATCACAACTCTTAGCTGCAAAAATGCCTTTTGTTGTGTGCGCAATGAACGATGAATCAAATGGGGGCAACAGTTGTTTGGGCCCCTGGATACCTGATGGATGACATGATAGTGTGATTCTGCCAAAGAGCACCAGCAGTGTTCAGGGGACTCAGCCGACCGTGTCAGTTTGCTGTAGACAATGAAAGAGTGATCTAACCTAATTCCCACCTCTCATTACACGAACGTAAAGACGCACTTTATCGTTTCTCTCATTTCTGCGCTGGAATGTTTTAAGAAGTTGTGCGCGCTCTGTTGTGCGCAGAGCTTGATTTGTTTTCTTCTCCGCGCTCTGCGGCTTCGGATCGAGACATTAGCCGAATTCCCCCGGGGTGATTGGATGCAATTTGTCCGGAGCAGACAGGCACGCCCTGGATGTTAGGAGTTCACTTTCGCTCGACGTGACAAGCCCGAACTTCGATCTAGAATTTCATCTGAAAGCGCAGAGAGCGGAAAGATCCCGTGCCATTAAGTGTTCTTCTGGCTTTTCTTCCTTTGGAAACAACATGATCACTTTCCCCAACCCCCTCTTTTTTTCTTTTCTGATAAATATCCAAAACAGGTCTACTTGCCAAACAGTTGATCCATGTGAGAGGCCTGTGCGAGCAGTGAAATATGTGGAACTGCACACGTCAGAGTCAGGGTGTGTACAGAAAGTGAGAATGAAGGGATAGTATGCCCCAAATCTATGACCCTTAAATTAAATTAAAGATTGACAGTTTCATGGATTAAAAGGAAAAAAAAAAAACATACCCAAGACTGACACCTGCCATCCAGGCTTCGCCCTGATTGATTCTGATGCTTTGTGCTCTGAACAATAATGCTCCTGCTTTGCGCAGGGCTGAACAGGCGCGTTTCTCACTCACTTGCCAGGAGTGGCTAAAGTCAGTGTCCGTGTCGCGCTGTGAGCTGACAGGGGAAAATGGGAGCTAACGAGGTTGTCAGATGTCCTGACAAGACAAATGAGAGCTCGTCACTGCCCGCGCTTTAATAACATTTAATGGAAACGTATTGCACCGTTCAAAAATAAAGTGCTGCAAATACCGGGCTCTGATGGCGACTCAGTTAATTACGCACGGTGCAGCAAATTACGCATCAACTAATGGGTGTTGGCCTGGATTCAGCGCCATCAAGGAGCACTACCTTCATAACAAATGTGATCTAATATAGCAATTGGACCTCCGACTTTCAACAGCTAATTGGGGGGAAAAAAAGAAGAAGAAAAAGACAACTATGAGATTTGTGTTGTGTGAAATACCAGTGGAATGTATGTTTTACAGCCGCCATGGCAACGATTTTAAGTTATCGGTTGAGGTGAACCTTGATTTGTTTAAGAGAGTTTAAATGGAAAGCGCGCTTTATCCTCTTTACTTGATCACTTTCATCCCCTCAGCTGCAAGAACAAAAATATTCTGTGCATCGAGGTTGTGCACTTTCCTGTGAAATACGGGGCGAGCGTTTTAGCCAACACACCGCTTGGCATTTGTGATCAAGACATAGGATCTCAACGCAAGTTTGAACTCGTTTCTCCGTTTAGTTGTCAATTTGTAACTCGATTGTTCCAATAAGGCGCGTGAATGTCTGAACTCCGCAGATTTTGATTTAAATAAATAAATAAATAAATAAATAAATAAATAAATAAATAAATAAATAAATAAATAAATCTTCCATGTAAAGGAGAAGCTGCACATTTTAACCCCTGGCTAAATATGTATACACCAAGACAAACATCGAATCTGCCTTCAAAAAACTCAGCATTCGAAATCAAATCTTCTTCAGCTGAGTATTAGAAAGACCCTCTCGCCAGATTCAGCCGGCACGACGATGAGTGACGTGTGACGGAATGACATTTGTGAGCTTGTAATTCAGCCCCGCTCTTTTCTCTCTCCTGGTGGAGGAGGCGGGATGTAAAAATAGACATTAGTTCGCTAATGCCATCACCTGGCCTGTGGCGCTTTACTGCGTGGGGTCAGAGAGGCCAGAGCACCTGCTGCAGAGAGGCAATTACTAGATAGATAGATAGATAGATAGATAGATAGATAGATAGATAGATAGATAGATAGATAGATAGATAGATAGATAGATAGATAGATACTCCACCACCATACTCCCACCACCGTGTTTCACTTGGGGATTGTTTTAGTCTAGCATCACGCCAAAAATCTGAGGAAAATCTAAAGTGTTTAATTAAATATCTGTCAAGGTGGCGGATATAAGGCTCTTCAGACACGTTGGAACGCCTGACGGCGCAGAGACCATCATGGCTCCCAGCAACAGAGGTGACGGATAAAGCACCAAATGTGACAAACTCAGCGCAAATCTTTGTGATACGCATAAACGGATGCAGCGGGCGCAACGCAGGCTTCGCAAATCCACACAGATAACAGGCCTGTGTAAAACAACACACAGCAAATCAGGCAATAACGACGGCAAACCGTCTGGAAAATGGACGCACATAGTGTGGCAAGAAATCACTTCTTCCTCCCCTCCCTCCTTCTCCGTGTCCGGATGACAAAGCCTATCCCGGAGTAAATATTTTGAGGATAATTGAACTGATTGTTATTTGCAAGTTTCTCCGTCTTGAATATAAAAGCGGCGGCATGCCTGTGCGCACCCCTAATGACTTTCAGACCATTGGCAAGATATATTCATAAAGGGGCAACTCCTGAATCGTTAATGCGCAGTTCTGCGGAGCATGTCAGGATGCATTACTGATTTGGACTCTCCATCCTTTTCCTGCAAATCGCAAAGATTATTCACACTAAGAAATTGTAAATTATTACACCGAGACTCATAGAGTTCACCAAAAAAAAAAAAAAAAAAAGTCCCAACTCAACCCTTCGGGGGGCTTTTAAGGAAGCTCGGCTGAGCTCCACTAAAATCTCTAAAGCCTTTCATGTTCTGGAGAAAGAGGCGACAAAACAAGGAATCTTAGACAAGTGTAAAGCGACAAAAAGGAAAACATCGAATTTTGTGTTTTGACATGTGTGCGACTTATTCTGGATTCACTTTGTTCACTCCTTGAACGTACAGATTATTGAAGACTTCTCCGAGGAGAAATAAAGATGATTTTCGGGTCAGCGCTTCACTATTGATCTTATTCAGTCCATCCCTTGCAGGCCGGTTATTCAGCAGCACCCCGCTGTGGATACACACTACATCTCGGTCTATGCAGTGTTAAGCCCGCATTCTGGCCACGGAGGGCCTCTGTGTACTCCGTGAAACGTTTCTAAATGTAATCACAAACGAACCGTAATTAGACAAGTAATTACCGGCGTAATTAACAGCCTCTTTCTGCTCGCTGTGCTTTGATATGCTCGGCCGGCGCTCTCTGCGCTTTATGGCTCACAGGCGGCAGCCGTGGCGGAGGATAAAGTCTTTATTATTATTGCTGGAAACCCATCTGGTAATAGTCTTGCCCGAGACCTCCTCCCCCCTAATCAAGGTTTTAATTAAAGACGGTTGAGGGCCATGGAGAACATGAAGGCCAGTAATTAAGACTAACATTGGACCCTAACAGATGCAACCCTCCTCCTGCGTTGACGCAAAAAAAAAGAGAGAGAGAGAGAGAAGAGCGCACACAAGTCTAGGCGCACTGCAGGGTCGCTGATGCTTAATATTCAGTAAATAATGACGGATGAACTGTGATTAAAGGTTGCCGCTCATTTTTAATACACCAAGACAACTCAATAAACTCAGCAAAAAAAAAAAAAAAAAAAAAGAGGGAAAAAAAAAGAAATTTTCGAACTTGTACCAGGTTTAAATCAAACCCTGAACCTTGGTGGGAATGTCAGACTACATAACGCAACTGGGTATGGGTATTGTTTTCCTCTATATGCTACTATATACAGTATGACTCACCTGACTTGGATTTGCATGGGCTTATTTTCATATCGCTTTGACGTGTGATGATTTGAAGACAGCTGTAGGGTTTTGTCGCGGGAAAGAGTCTCCGATCAACATGCGTTAGAGTGATGTGTGCGCATTAACCAGGCAGGTTCCGCCCTGAACAGGAACTCCACCAGAAGTAGACATTTAGCTCATTTCCATTATTGAAAATCTTTGCTGGGGTCATTTTGACATTGGGATGGAAGAGAGCGGTCTTTCAGGACGCAACTGCTTTGGGTTTTCCTGCGTCTATTTAGCCTACTTTGTGCATATAAGTGTGCCAAATCAAATCACGTCACACAGCAATAAAACTGTCACTGATTCCCTAATGCGCCCCCCCCCTCCCTTCTCCATCCCAATCCCCATCCCCCAGTAACTGCTCCTTCCTCTGTGGTTTTGCGCTGCGAAAGTTAAGGTTTGGCCCTCTTCAGATGGGCAAGCAGATGGGCAGAAGTTTCGCCAAAATCCCCCGCAAAGTACCATGTCTGCTAGAGCAGAACAAGAGAAAAACGCAGATTAAAAGAAGACTGCTGTCTGGCTCCTGGTCACACCTTCCTCAACAAATGAAGTCCAACATAAGGGCCAAAGAGTTTAGACACCACGATGATGACCCTAGCACTCGCCCTGCTCCACTAAAAAGCACACAATTTACAGGAGAAGATATATTTTTTTTTTTTACTCCACTGCTCTTAAGGGTTATGTATCTCTGAGATCTTATTTAAACTGTATCAGTTCGACGTAATTGTCCAAATAAAGTGTTATTTACTCAAAACTAAACCAGCTTCCTTAAAAGAAAACGTCAGAGTCTAAATTTAACCGAAACATCTTCAGACTGTTTGAGAAGTTGCCCTGAGCGCTTCGGCAGCTCCCAGGCTCCCAGAAGCGCCTCACTCGCCTCTTGTGGAGCTTTTCTGACTCCTAGTGGCGAGTGAGAGATCTGCAGCTGTTGTTGGTGAGGAGAAGTTGAAACTTTTATGCCCCGAGGAACTGGCAAATAAGCAAGAAAACAATTGAAATTCTCATTTTTAAAGTAGCATTTTTCACATTTATGGAAAATAATGTTGTTATTTTTTTTATTTAACTTCATTTGTATTTGTCAGTACACCACACACGTTTTTGTCATTGTCCAACGAATGACTACAAAATGCCTAATTTAACCCAAGTCCTTATAAACGCAGTCACCTTATTGGAGTTACATTTATTCTTTGACATTTAGGAAATATTGTTCCCCCTGTTACATCTTTGAGCAGTTTAACGATTTCCATGGCTTTATACCAACAGCTACTGACATATATTGATGTGTTCTGCAGTCACTGTCACACATTGCCAGCTGAAGCAGCTAATGCATGTATGAAGCCTCTGTTGTGTCAATAAAAAAAAAAATACCACTTTGACAGCTTCACTGTTTATAGTTGCTGGCTGCATGCATGCATCTACTAATAAAAAAATAGAATAATGTCATAACATTCATCTTCAGTTGTTGATTTTACACAATAAAAACACATACAAATATAATTAATTATGTGAGCAGTGTAAATTATGAATGATCATTAATATTTAAAAGTAATCAATGCACACGGAGGGATCGGATATTAGTTTTAGGAGAATATCAAGCCATTCAATTTTGTATTTTTTTTATTTGACCTTATATTCACACAAGTTGAAAAGTTTATGTGTGAGTTAATGTGAAAATGAATAGATTTTGCACTTCTTTTGTGAGTTTCTTCATTATCTGTTTAAATCTCTTCTCATAAACACTGACCAGTGTCCATAACTAACTCTTTTCTTCTTTTTTTTTTTTATTGACGCCCCCTTGTTACAATAAAGCAGCTCTGCAAAGCTTTTTTTTTCTTTTTTTTTTCTGTGTCTCCCAAGTTTGTGTGAGAGAAGCATGCAATTACCCTTAATATCTCAGTAATGCAAAAAGAATGAGGCTTAATTTTCCATCTGGTTGCATGGAGAGAAATGTCAAACGTATTGGATTGAGACTGCGGTTTTAATCATTAAGGGATCACGGTTAAGGTTGATAAGGAAGGATTAGGGTTTGGCTGCTCATGCATAATTTAGCCTATTGATCAGATGGGCATCAGGCTCACACAGCCAGTTGGAAGAGGATTCTTTTAACAGTTATGTTAATATTCAAAATAGCAAAAATGTTAAAGCACTTTAATATTCTAAAGTGCCTTTAAACTTTAGAATATTGGTATTACAGCAAATTGTCATGTATCTTATGCAGATACAAAGAAGATTGGTGACAGTGCAGTTGAAAACGTAGCTGCAGCATTTTCTGCAGACACACATGGGATGCTGCAGGGCTGTTTCCCCTCATAGGATCTTTGTCTCTCCCTCGTTTTACTCTTTTTCTTTTCCAATGTGTGGAAGGAGGCTGGCATTTACTTGACAATTTCTGCCTTTAAGTGCACACTTTAAGTGCAGTGTTTTTATATACACCTAAGATAGCTGCAGCCTAGGACAATTTAACAGGCAATTTAACTGACCGTGTGTTAGTGAAGCTGTCTGAGTCCCACTCTTTGCCAGAGCGTCATGGCATGATGGATGTAGGCAGTCTGGGCTAGGTGGAAGCGACACACACACACACCCAAATGCTGTCCCGCTGAACACACAGCTACGCGGACACGCCACTCTGCCATATTTTCTCAATACAAACACATATGGGCCCATCCACAGCCAAACCCCCTTCCATTAAGTCAACATCTTGTGCTGGCGGTTGGAACAGTGCGGGGCTGGAGTCAGGTCGTCCAAATCCGTCAGTAAGCGGAGGCAGAGGCGTTTGTCATCCTCCTCTCTGGGCACCATCCTCCTGGAAGAGAGAGAGGGGGGACAGAGGGTGGTGGAGCTGCGAAGCATCTGGCTTTGGTAGCTCCAGCTGCAGGAAGAGAAGGGGGACAGGAGCTCCTCTGCAGCCCAGGGGAGGCACTCCTTCTGCAGCCAAAACCCTCCGCTACCCTGTCTGCTGGATGAGGAGGTGGTGAGGCAAATCAAATAAAGAGTAAGCTGGTACTAATGAACCTAAAGCGTGCAAAATTGATCTTTTTCATGAGTGTTTTATGTGAAACGCCAGCGATCTCTCGATGAAATGCGTCGAGAGGAATCACAAATACGACAGATGCAGGAACACAAACTCAAACCAGGTTATCTTTGTAGTGACATCCAAGCCAACTGTTGTAGAAATTAAACTTCAGCAAAAATTCATTTTTCTTCATTTGTCAACACACTTAATAGACGGTTTTCTTTGAAAGAAGAGAGCAGAGAAAGTGCTAAAAAGTATTCCCAATGCCATTTGACTAGAATGCTGGAGCAGAGGAAAATGTCACCCAAATAATGACCCAAAAATCAGAGGCCACAATCGCACTGCCAAGGCCCGGAGACACTCTTTAGCATCTAACGTCAGTGTGCAAATGATGTTTAGCCGCCGGTGGACGTTTAGTACCAGACTTCGTAGCCTCGGAGGGTGCTTTGTCACAGATCTGTGGATGATTCAGAGCCCGAGGACAGCATTTAGTGTTGGCACTTAATGTCCCAATGTGTTCCAGGGTTTGCTCTGAGGCCGTATACAGTTGTGCTGATTGAAGGAAAGAGATCAAATTAGATGTTTTTTGGGGGGAAGAGATGAGTCCTCAGAGGGGCAACACAAGCATTGTTTCTCTATTGTGAAGTGTGACCTTTATGGCAGGAAGTGCAAGAGGGAAGGGGGGAAGTTGAGGAGCCCCTGCACCCTGTCTGAGAACTCCTCTGGGATTAATTAACCCCATTCTTCCATTAGGCCTCTGGGATCGTCTATAAGATTGGAAGTTTAGCTTTGCAGGAATCTCCGTTCAGGATTCAACAGACATCTTTCAGGTATGAAACAAAATGACTCGTCCTGGGGGGCGTATACAGAGACCAAAATCTAAATTCACATCCAAGATTTCTAAATGCAAGATTATTAATGCATATATCTGCTTCATATGTATTGGTTGAGTGCAGGATTTTGCTCTATTCTTTCACACAAACTTTAACTAAATTGCGACTTTCTTCTTGCTTGAAAATCTACACAAAAATCTGCATTTTCAGCTTCTTTCCAGGAGTGTATCTGTACATTTTTCATTCACCTTCCTTCACTCCTGGTGACATCCACCAGGACCAAATAGTGTATGACAGCTCACACCATGCAATGAAGGTTGTCCCCTGCAAAATTCAGTTTTGGTGTGATGTTTTGTTTTGGTGGAGAAAGCAGATCCCTTCTTCATCCACACACATCTGAAAAACACCTTTGGCCTCATGTTGCTAGACAATATCCTCCCAGTATTTCAGTGGCTCATCCAAATCTTCTGTAGCAGGTTTTAAACGAGCTCCGACATCTTTTTTCAACATCTGCACACCCTCATCAGGGTCATGAGGTCCTGTGATCCAAACCTGCTGACAGTCCCTGATACAAGACTGGAAACTAAAGGGAGACAGAGTCTTCCCTCATGTGGCCCCCAAGACTCTGAAATTCCCTTCCTCTGTCTCTGAGGTCAGCAGATTCATGGTTTATCTTTTTTAAATCAGCTTTCAGTTAATTTTGTGCTTTTTTATTTTTATTCTCAGTTTGTACAAGCAATTTGTAATTTTTTATCTTGAAAGATGCTGCATAAATAAGAGTCCACTTCTTCAGCAGTGGAGTCTTGTGCTGTGAGGGTGCATTGAAGCCAATGGGGTTGAGTGCATTACTTTACCTTTTTTCATGGAAAAGCACATCTTATAATGCCAGGTCTTTCTGAAGCTCTAATTTATTGGTCCTTGGCTCTTGGACAAAATTTTTGTATATTTCCAAATGCAGAGTACCTCGTCGCGGCTGGTTTATGGCGAAACGATGTTCTTTTCACTACAAGATTATCACTCCAAGTGAGCCCACTGGACCATTCAGATGTTTCTAAATGTAGCTGTAATCATTGCCATTAGTGTGTTTTGCAGCACTAGGATTTTTTTATGTGATAATCTTGATTGTGCCAGTTAATGCCAGCCTCTGTGCAGCCCACCAGTTAACCGAGCCATCTGATGCCGCTTTCGAAATACTGACAGATTTCAGTAGCTTTTCCCTTTGTCACATTGTTTACACATAACTTAACTAATGGACTAATTTGCTCTGATATATTTGCTTGTGTTGGTTACCTAGACTGTTGAATTGTATGTTGAGTGTCCCATTGGAAATATTTAAACTAAGAAAACCATTGGGTTATTTTGTCCAATGTGCATACTGTTTTATAATAGAAACATTAAACTTGCAATATCTTTGTATAAAAACAAACTAATTAAATGGAGGGGGGGGGTGTGGGTGCTTGGACACTAAGCAAACAAAATCTGCAACACTGATTAAGTGTTCTGAACTTTTTAGTCCATTTCAAACAAAGTTACTGCTGACAAACAGCATGCTGCACCCCGAGCTACACCTTATTAGTTTTCCTCATAACTCTTTTCTGTGCATCACATTATTATTGTGTCTGTGATCAATTCTTTCTCCGTTTGTCTCAAAGGAGCATCTTAACAACATAAGACACCTTAGTGGTTAGTCCCAGAAGCTAATGGATTTAGTGGCACAGATCACAAGCATCTGTTTGATGTCACTAATGATATGTCAAGGGGTTGGGGGGCAGGCGGGGGGCGCTGCCATGTGCTATTCTCCTGATCGCCTATAGATGCATGTCTGTATATAATGTGACGAATGAGAACACCGATCCACTTCTCCTCTCCTGAAACCAGACCATTACTGTCAATCATGTGGATGGCTGCAGCAGGCCGGAGGCTGCCAGCTCACACACGACGAGCGCCTGTCCCCACAGCCTCATGATGACGGTCCCCAGACAGGCTACCATAACAGCTCCAGCTAATCTTCTTTTCATGGTCTTCATTACGACCTGTCAGGACATAAATTGAGGCTAAATTGCCGTGTTTATTAACACGGAGCCAAAGCAGCATCTTTTAACTCCCCTTTTCCTGCCACCTCCCTCCATCCCTCCCCTCCTCTGCCTTGTGTGAATGTTAACATTTAATAGTGACCAAGAGGATCAATTACAATGCAGTGTGAAATCACACACATACACACACACACACACACACACACACACACACACACACACACACACACAGAGGAGCGCTGGCATTCACAGCTCCACCTTAATGTGTCTCCTCAAACATTATGCCCTCTGTTGATGACCACCTCAGAAAACCCATTCAGACAGACACTTGCTTGCCACATATTTTCAGCTCCACTGGCGATGGTAAAGGAAAAGGGGGCCATGCTTCACAGAGCACCGCAGCAGCCCAGCCTGGAGACTAAGACTTGCTGCGGCCTTTGCCATATAACACAGTAATTACTAGATCAAATCTGTTCAAACTGAAGCAACGTTGTTCTATGATCCCTCCTATACTAATCAGCGCGCTGAGGTATGGCTGGGCGACTATAAATTGCTGACTTAATTAAAACTAGGACCTCTCTGTCATCTAATTACAGGGAGAAAAGGTTATTGCTTCGATGCAATTTTCCAAATATGATTCCTTCGCGGTTATTAAAAGCTCGGGCGTCGTTTATTGTTTCAGATTTTTCAATATGGAAATGGCCCCGGTGACAGACGTAATGACTCGGGGAAAACGCTTCATCTCGATAGTGGCCCGGCATGGCCATTTGTCTGAGATAAGTGGAGCGGACAGGGAACGGGAAAATGTCATGGCAGGCATCCCATGATTGCCTCCACTTTACAGTTGTCATTAAACAGAGCAAAGGTTTCTTTTCTCTTGCGTGGCAGCGATGAGAAGTTTATTAATCTCTCCAGAATAGAGCGCACTGTGGGTTATTAGAACAGCAGAATTTCACAAGAGAGAGGGGGCTGGGGGGGGGGATTGTGTGGAGTAATTTAGCGATGAGAGGCTCCACTCTGAGGTGTTGTTCTGTTAGATCTGTATCGTGCTTGATTTCCAGTTTTAAACCTTTCTGAAAACCATAACAGTTACAGAAAAGGGAAATGTAAAAAGTATCAGCTTATGGGGAATCGAAATCTAACATTAGAATCAAATCGAAGTAGAATAGAAATACTTCGTTTTGGTCAAAACAAGGTGAGAAGAGCTCTTTCTGTGGAATATTTGAAAGGTATACACTTTATTGTTCTCTTCGTCTGAAAGCTACCAGCAACTGGAGTAGATGCTAAGTAGGATAGAAGAAGGTATTGTGAACCATAACCATCCTAATAGTTCAGGATTCGTTTGATATTCGATGTTCACTATCACAGTTTCATTCAGCAGTGATTTTAGGTTTAAAATGTCTTCATTAAATGTCCAACACAACGCTTAACTAAAAGCAAACATGTCTGCTAAGATGAAATATTGCACACAAAAACTGTCAGAAGAAAAAAACTTTTGATAGTTAGCCAACTCAGACTCATTTCGTTCTTATTCTAATTTTGCTGCTTAATATGATACAGTTCCCATCCATCCATCCATCCATCCGCGAGACATTTCTGGCAAGAGGCAGGGTACACCCTGGTCAGGTCACCAGTCCATCACAGGGCAACACAGAGACTGACAGAACAAACAATGCTCACAACTAAGGAGAATTTAGAGAAACCAATTAACCTGACAGTCATGTTTTTGGACTGTGGGAGGAAGCTGGAGTACCCAGAGAAAACCGACTCATGCACAGGGAGAACATGCAAACTCCACGCAGAAAGACCCCGAGCTAGGAATCAAACCCAGGACCTTCTTGCTGCAAGACAACAGCTCTACCAACTGTGCAGCCCCTTCTGATTGGTCTAATTTCAGTACCTAAACAATGAACCTATGTGAAAAAAAATATTTACTGTACATACCAATCTACTTTATGAAAATGTGAAAAATTTAATCAGCTATTAATTCCCAAATTCCTTTCTATCGTGCATGCAGTAAACAATGTACCCAGTATTTTTATTTTGCTTTATTTGACATCTTCTGCAAATTGGATAGATGACTGACTTTCAAAATTTTAATTCCTCAAATGAGGCAATTTTTCATCTGCTGCTTATGTGGCCCTGAAGTAAAAATAAAAACTTGCAGTAAAACATAATCAAGAAAGTCTGTGGTGCTGTACTTCTGCCATCATCTGTTGGATTAGCAGCATCCAATAGATCATCCATCAAAACCCAGGACTTAGAAAGGCTAAACATCCTGGTAAAAAGGCTGTCGTCGTTCTGGAGACTCCTACGAAGTCTCATGCAATGATAGTGTGAAGAATTCTGGTTATTCATAAAATCAGAAGACAGAAAAACATAGTGTCTTCAGTTGGAGGCTTCTTCAGAGTCGCTGTAATACTGACTGCTACAGGAGATCCTTCCTGCCCACAGTCATCTGCATCTATCACAACTTTTTAAAGAAAATTATGAGTTGAAACAGCACTCAATTTATCTTTGGGATCAATAAAGTATTTTTGAATCTGAAAGTGAAATATGCAACGGTAGCACACATGTAGGTTTTTATTAACCAGCAAAATCCAGGCTGCAGATACAACAATGATGGGTTTTTACTTTCATCCAAAGCAGCAGCATACATGCTAAACAAATCTTCAAGGAGAAAAATCTATGCCTATGCTGAATTACATGTAAGACAACTGGATGGGAACAAACCTTGAAGCACATAAACACAATAAAAACATAATATGATTTTGTTAGCTGCATATTTAACCTCAAACAAGCATAGGGTTAAGTTTTTTTTTTTTTTTTTTTTTTTAAGAATGCCTGGTTATCCATAAATCGTCCACGCTTCAACAAACTAGAAAGCCTTTGCTGCATAAAGACAGAATTATCTGTGGAAGACATAAATATGGAAGTGACAGTTCTCATGGGGCAGCAAGAGGCCACAACAAAACAGGAGCCCATCCCGGACACTAATGCCCCGTGTCTCCCACCATAGGGTTTTCTTAATTACATTAACCAAATGCGCTCTGCTGTGTGTGCAATCTCATGGTTAACTGAACACCCCCGTAGCTGCACCCGCCCCCCACCCCACACACACACACACACACCTCCCATCCTCGTCCCACGGTGAAATATTCATGTTGAAAGCCACTCTTCCCATCGACTCTCTTCCTCCAACATGTTCTTGCCCGTAGTTGCTCAACCATGCTATCATTGTTTGGGAGTAACCTCTCCAAAACGTGCCACTATTATTTGATATTAGGGCAACAGAAGTGTTGAAATATTCACTCTAGTGAAATAAGGGGCCGAGCTGAATTTAAACATCTTCATGACTGTTAAGTTGAAGTGTGTTGACGTTTGTTTGTAGCATTTTACAGCACAATTTCCTTACAAAGCTTCTATTAATGTATATGTTCTTTATATAATTTGGAGCTGCATCTGATTCTAAAGTACATATTTGTGTTTCGGACTGTTATCCCAAAACACTGATTCAGATTGACTAGGCGGGACTAATTTGAATACATGAACTATTCATTAATTGAATAAAGAGGCTAGTTAGCCCCAAGGCCTCTTTATAATCATAAACTGGGGTGTACTACTTATGCAAAACAGCAAAGTGCCATGTGCTGGCTTATTATGCTAATGGTGAATGGCAAAATACATGTTTCTCCTGCTCACAAAAGAGGATTAGGCATGGCAGCATCAGCAAGTTGCTCCCAGTGTATAGAGTGTGTTCCTCCATATTGCAGCATCTTGAGATGCAGCTGTGTAATGTGATTCTTCCTGTACTCGTCAGGAAGCCTGGATGTGATCGCAGCCCCCTCCTCAGCTATTGCTCATCCTTTCCTGTTAAAAAAAAAAAAAAAGAAACATTATGTTACAAATTAGAACTCAACACAGGTACATTTCATCCATCCAGATAACCTTCTTTTGTTCGAGCCATTTTCTTTTGGTGAAAACATTTCAAATTTGGGGGGCAAAAACAAAACTTTGGACCTACAAAAACTAAAAAAAATTCAAGGCTAATTTCTAACACGTGTTTAAACATTTTGAATAGTTGTATCATATAATAAAAAAACTGCTCTTTGGAAGACAATATACATCATTTATTAGGTCTCATTAGCCAGAGGAACAAGACAGTGTTGCACAATGCACACCCAATCTATTGCTTAAAATCATAGATGAGGCCTCGTCCGGAGGGTATAGATATATTGATAAACTGAGATATCTGCTTGTTAGTCTGTTTCTTTCTTCACTCCAACAGTCATTAAAAATAAAGCCTGTAGTTCTGCCAACTGTATCTACTGTTGATTGTCAGCAAGCTCCTACACTGTTAGGTACAACTGATGTTTTCTTGTTAAAAGGTGCGTTACAACAGTTTTTAGTGTTGTGAATTAAAGTTTGTCCTGAAATCAGTAGTTTGACGGTTTGATTCGCATTCTGTCGTTGTGTCCTTGGGCGAGGCACTTTACCTGCTTTACCTGCAGGTGGCGGTCAGAGAGCCTGCTGGCGCCGGTGCATGGCAGACCTGCCTGTCAGTGTGCAACAGGCCAGCTGAATATGGTTGCTATCCAGTAGCTTGCCACAATTTAAAATTAAACATTTTGAAAATGATTGTATATGTCAGCGTCTGCCAGTCCAGCAGTAAAAATGTGCTAATCATTCATAAACTGTGGGCAAAATCTGTACAATCAGTAGTTCAATAAATGCAATTTGTACGATGTCATGAAACTTTAACAAAAATTATAACTAATTGCAGTGGCTGTTGTAAGTTCTCAGAGACAATAGCAGTAGTAGATGTATTGTTTTTTGTAATAGTTTTCCATGTTTCATTGATTTACAGCCAACTATATTTGTTTAGAGCAAATCTTGACACAGAAACCCCTAAATTATGACAGAATATAACATTTCAGTCAGTGCAGTTAAGAAATACTAAAGTAATGGAGCAAATTCCCTGTTGAAGTTTAATGTTAATCACTGGTTACTAGGATGAGATTTAGGGAGAGAGTAGAAATTGTTCAACTGTTTCGTGTTTTCCAGGTTTCAAGACTTTGCTTAAATTCTTTTAGAGTTTGTCCAAAACATGATACTGTCATTAAAATATAAGTGAGTACATCAAATGGAAGACGCCATTGTTCCTGTGTAAATATAAGGAAAAACTAAAGTTGTCTAGAAGCTGTGCTATTAGCTTCGACAAAACATATTTAATGTCCTACATATTACAAAAAAACAAACACAGAAAACTTAAATTTGAAAACTTCTGTTAATTACTGATACACTAGTCTGAAGCGTCTTAAAACTTTAAGTCGCTGTAGGATTGTTGTAGATATCATCCATTAAAAATAAATAAATAAATAAAAACTATCACTGAACAATATTTGCATGGAGAAAAACAGGAGAAAATAAAAGAAGAAAATGCTGCCGGCTTCATGAACACAGAAACTTTAAAACCCTAAGGTTAAGAAAATTACTAAAAAGGCTTAAATTCAAAAACACAGGAACAAATAAATAAATCAATTTCCAATATAAATAAATACATAAACACAAACATTATTCTGATGAAATGAGAAAAGACCATAACATATTGAAATCTACAGTTATCATCATTAAAGATCAAGTTATTAAAAAAATAATAATACCTCAGTGTTTTTCAGGTATTTCAAAGCAAATGTTGTTAATTAACGGTAAGCCTGCAGGAGCTCTGCCGATCCACATCTCAGGCCAGAGAATCTGTAGACAGGTCAACTATCCATCAT
The DNA here is from genome assembly GCF_001443285.1 of Poecilia latipinna. NCBI lineage: Eukaryota > Metazoa > Chordata > Actinopteri > Cyprinodontiformes > Poeciliidae > Poecilia > Poecilia latipinna. Next base: position 83,209 of record NW_015113012.1, read on the forward strand.
AAGCTCCATACCTTCATGGAAGTATCACAAGAAAAGAAAAGAAAAAAACAAATTCAAATTTGCAGCTTTATACAAACTGCAAATTTGTATTTTCCAGCAAACATGGAAAATAGTGTTCTGTTCTGGTTAGATAAGACCAAAATGTAACTTTTCTGACTTGCATGAAAACCACTGAGAGGTGGAAAATTAACACACGTGGTGGTGGCATCATCAACATCATGTTCTTCAGCAGGAGCAGAGAAGCTGGTCATTGTTGGTGGGAGGATGGATGAAGCTAAATGCATCTCAAACCTGTCAACAACATCACACTATTTATTGAATCTGACTGAGCATGAGGTATTTTTGCTGTACAGAATATGGAGAAAACTTTAGTCTCTGGATGTGTGATGCTGGTGTTGACATAGGCCACCCTGGAAGCAAAATGTGACTACAAAGTATCTATGAAAAGAATCTGAATACAAATATGTGCCACAGATTACAGGTTTTTTTCTTAACTTCCTGCTATTTATGTCACTTCATAGTAATACGCTACTATGAGCTGGCCGTTCCTTTACAATTTATCATTGTACTTTCTCCATATCACTTGTCGGCTTGCAACGTGGCGCCTTAACTCCTGTAATGTTACGAAAATCCCATCTGTGCATTGTAGGGATCATGTGATTGGACGAAGCGGGGGGCCCACTGTAAAACGGATGCTGTGATTGGTCGTACGTAAAGCGGCAGGAACTCCCGGCTTGGTTGCATCCTTACCACAAGGAAAGAGGACGGGACTGCTTTCAAAACTGTACAAGTGAGGAACTGGAAGTGTTTTTTTTTTTCTTTTAGAGGAGCTGGCTGCTGGCGCTGATGTTTTTACAGACTCGGCTTCCAACGAAAGAAGAAGAAGAAGAAGAAGAAAGAGCTCCGTTTGCAGTGGGAAGTGGAAGTAGCTGCGCTGCTGCTGACGCCTTGCCAACTGATTGTAGCTTTTCCAGGCCTGTTTGTGGTGCGTAAGGGGAGCGGGGGGGCTGCTGATTAAAATCAGCATCAGCCCCAGAGACTGATGGCTGGATTTAGCTTTAGCTTTAGCTTGGTGTGCGCTGTGCTCCTGGGCGCCTTCCTAGTGAGCACGAAGCCCATGCTGAGGAAGGAGAGGGTTCTCCGTGATCCAGAGCTGAGCAGCAGACAAGCCCACGAAGACAATAAGAGCTATCAGTACGACCATGAGGCCTTTCTGGGCAAGGACGAGGCCAAGACGTTTGACCAGCTCACCCCCGAGGAGAGCAGAGACAGACTGAGGTGAGAAATGATCCCCCTGACAGTGATGAGTCCTGATTTTTCTCTTATTATCATCCACTCGGTCTCATGCTGGAGTCTGCAACAGTACAGGTTGGTGGCAAAATGAACAGGAACGCATGTTCTTTAAGATGATCTCTCCTGTGTATTTTTGCTCTATATCAACTGGACGAAGCCTCACAAGTCATAAGTGGGTTGTTGCAGATAGTTGTTGGAGTGAATGTGCTGTGGAAGGTGTTTTCAGCTTCACTTTGGTGACAAGTTGGCATTATGTGCCACATGCGTATGAGGTGTGGAGCTGAAAGTGGGAGGACCCCTGTTGGGACGTCTCAACGTGGCAACACATATGTCTAAGAATATACTACAACCCACAGTGCATGTTTTTTTATTCTTTCTAAAATTGGGTTCACCCCGCTCCACCCACTGAAGTATTCTCACTGACGGTGTGTCCCTTCTACTAAAATACTTTGAGATGCACCAATTAAGCTTTTTCCCCAGCTGATACCCACTTTTGCCCTTGAGGTCTGAAATGCAGATGAAGGCCTGTAACACAAACACCAATTAAAATAGCATGTTGGCGGATTTATTATTTTTTTCTCTTACAGAACAAAAAAAAAAAAAAAAACAGGTGACATTTTAAGTTTTGATCCAGTTAAATGAATAGTTTTTTTTGTTTTGTTTTTATCCCAAGTATTTGGCCTGTCGATGACCAATTGGAGCTGTTAGAAATAAATACCCTTTCTGCCTTTCTGATTGTTGCATCACTGAACCTCTTAGAAGCAAGTGCATGTTTTTACAATGTCATTAATCAGAGTTGAAATGTCCTCATTAAAAAAAAGAACCTGTATCAATAATATCATCTATTTTTATTTTTTTTCCCTCCCTCAGCAAAATCGTGGACCGTATAGATGGGGACGCAGATGGGTACATCACGACAGACGAGCTGAACGCCTGGATAAAGCGTGTCCAGAAGCGCTACGTGTACGAGAACGTAGCAAAGGTCTGGGTGGATTATGATCTGAACAAAGACAACAAGATCTCATGGGACGAGTACAAGCAGGCCACCTACGGATACTATCTGGGTACGCCTCCTCTGGAAGTAGACATGCTACTATTCAAAGGCTTTTGCTTGCTGATACCAGTTTCGATTGGTTCCCATTTTTGTTTGTCTGAGGAATGTAACTCATGGAGAAGAAAAAAAAAACATATGATAGAAGTTCCTTGATTGAGATTTTAGATTTGAAAACAAACAAACAAAACAAAACAAAAAAACACCCTGAATTAAGCGTTAAAGCAAATAACCCCAAACACTTATAATTTTTTTTTTTACCTAAAAACCAAGTACGCGCTATTTGTTTATAGACCGAGAATGATGGGAGTTTTTGATCTTGGTGTACTTTATAAGTACTAATTAAAGAAGTACTGACCAAAGGCAATCAAGAGAAGATTGGCCAGTTCTGATCTTTAGCCACTTTATTATTTCTTTTTTTTCTTGGTAGCACTATGTTAAAGAGCTATTTCAATGCCAGATGATGACCTACCTTAAATGCACGCTTTCAGCTAACCCTCAGGAGTTTGAGGATGCCACAGACAAGTTCAGCTTTAAGAAGATGCTCCCTCGAGATGAGAGGAGATTTAAAGCAGCAGATCTGAACGGCGACCTGGCAGCAGACCGGGAAGAGTTCACATCCTTCCTCCATCCTGAGGAGTTTGAGCACATGAAGAGTATTGTGGTTCTGGTAAGCACCCCTCCCTCCCCTAAAAACACACAGTAATTACATATGATTAACTCGTAAGACCACGCCATCAGTTTTCTTATCTGGATTTCAAAGACGGTGAACTGTTACAGTTGGATAAAGAAGCAAGATTTCTTAAAAAAGTTAATTACATGGCCCATTATTTTAGTTAGAAACCCCAGTTTAATTTTGGGAATGTAGCTCCCAAAATTAGAGCTTTTTTTTTTTTTTGCCACCTTTGTATGACTCCCTAATGAAATTTGAACAAGTTCTGGAAATCATTGCGTCTGTAGATCCTTTTTGGAACAGACCCGATGGGAACCAACAGACAGTTGCATTTAGGCCCCGATCTTTAAATATAAATCTGGGTTTGTGGAACACTGGCGTGGCAAATGTTAGCAGTGATGCACTATGCTGCCGTGTTCATAAAACTTGTACCACCCATTTGACAGAGTTAATAATTAATCCCTCATTTTTCCGATGTCGCTGAATGTTAACCAAGGAACGGCTCAGGCAGCGGCGCTTCAACGGCTCTTTGCTGTAGTAAACACAATTTCAAAGATTGGAGTCCCTAAAGCTGATGCACAGATGTATTGTGTTTTTTTTTTTTTTTTCCCGCCCCCAACAAGTTATTCAGGTCTTTCACACAGAAGTGCAGAAAGGAGGCTTTGATGGCGCGCGTTGTTACAGGGAGAAACGTAAGAAGGAGCCACTTTGTGGCTGAGGAAGAACATGGCTGTAGGGTAACGGGACAGAAAACTAATGGAGGTTGTTGTGCAGGTTCAGGCAAGAACATAAACTGTTCCCAGTGAAAGCCAACGAGACACACACACACACACACACACACACACACACACACACACACACACATTCACATAACAGAACTCTCTGTTAAAAGGTCTGGCTTCACATTTCTACCTGCTAAGATCTCATTGTTGCCTGTAATTCTGCTCTCAGAGGCCAGATTTGTAGAGGGGAGTGGCTGCTGAACACTCACTGAACAAAATGTTCAAGATTCTTCTTTAGCAAGGATTTAAAACTGGAGCAAAGCCAGTAAATGATAGAAATATAACAACTTGTTTGCTTGACTTGACTACGATGGGCCAGTCGGACAAAGATGATCCCTGGGGCAAACAGGTGGTGGCGCTGAGGCTCCCTGTTGTTCAGGTTAGACATGGAGCAGCTTTAAACTGCGTAGTTTAAAAACCATGTACTTATTCAGGAAAAGGACCGGACTTGATCTGTTTGTTTGAAATGATCCAAAGCAGACGATTTAATTTTCGCTGTAATGGAATTTCCACCTCACGTTCTTGTGGTTTTATTGTTGAGGATGATGATGTGAATTTTCTCTGTCTCTCAAGATGATGACATTGCTCTTTTTAAATATGTCACCGTTAGCAAAAATTATTCAAAACATTGAAATTGTAATCTCCATCTAAATTCAGGCTGTGATTAGGAAACCTGCAAATTAGGGACAGACTAATGAAGAGATGGGTTAATGCAATTTTTTTTTCTTTTTTATTGACATGAAATCCATTTTTATAACTTATAGAACATTTCTTGTACCAAGGTATAAAGCTGTGATTCGACTGCAAGTTATTAGGTGTTGTGGGTTCCCCAGATATTTGGAAACAAACTGCTTAGTTGCACATAATTAGTTGGACATCTATTCAGAAAAGGTAATAAAAACACAAAATATTTTACCTATACATTTATATTTTTGATATTCTGGCTTTCTCAAATCCGTTGAACTGTTTGGTGGAAAGTTGCCAAACATGTTTTTATGAGTTTATTCATCAGTTGGGTAATTTTTCCCTTCATCTGCTCTGATCAGTGATTGTCGAGTTTTGTTGCCTTGTTACTTGAATGCGACAAACCAAAGAACTTTCCCTGCTTTTGGTCTATAAAAGCATCTTTTATGTTTGATTGTCCTTGCAAAGAAAGCATTGAAGTCCTAAGTGAAGCAGTGGAACAGAAGCGGAAAAGTAGCTGTAAGCTAATTATTTTGTTCTTGGCTTTGTATGCACATGTTTTTCTCTGTCCTGCTAATTGCTTTTCTTGTGTTTAGAAATCTGTTTGAAATAAATAAATTTCAGAAAATCAAGCTTAGGTTCAATAAAAATAGGTGTTGACGAGCAAAGGCCAGAGCTGAGTCTTTCTAGTTTCTTATTTTAAGCCCACATTATTTTCCAAACACTTGCGCTTAAAGGATTTCCAAGATACTTGTGCAAACATTTTGAAACCTTCTGAACTATCTTTGATAAGTGTGAAGTACTGGAAAAGGGTCTTTTATTATTTAAATCGCGTTAAATTGTTTGTTACACTGAAATAGTCGATGTTTTTGCCCCTTTATTTTTGCATCCCTTTATTTTTGTAGTTAAACTTATAGTTTACCTCCTATAAGTTTACAAAGACAAAACAGACTGACTATACACTTATTTTATTGTACATAATGCTATTTTATATTGTAAAAACATAATATGCTTTATCTGTCTGTGCTTTGTTTCCTTTTATGTGGTGCATTTTTTTTTGTCTTACCTACAAGTAAATTGATCACCTGTCTGAAATTATAACTGTCATTTTATGGCAAACATTTTAGAAAATAATCCTAGATAATATTGGAGATATTAATTACTTTATATATCGAATCTTCCAGTAAAAGTGCTTTATGATGCATTTGACCCCCATCTCAAATTGACTGCCATGTCCTGCTTATAAAAGGTGCAAAACATCTTGTTTATTATCGGAGGTCCAGAAATCTTCAGCTATGTCAATAACTTAAGTGTACGTATTTATTACAGAAACTCTATCAAGGTTGAAATATTTAACTTTTATGCAATAATTCTGGGATGAAATTGGAAGAACTATTCAGAATAAGTTTTCTAAATGTTAAGTTTTACTAACTGGAAAAATGTTATTTGCCTTTTAATTAAGAGGCTTCAGTCCTCATCAGCAGCGTTGTAATCGGCGTGTCAGTCTGCCAGCTCGGCTATAAGTCGACCCTCGCACACTTATTCACTTGCACGGCCAGGGGGCAACATGTCTCCCTTTTAACTACTCTCAGTGGAAGTCCCACTACACTTGACCCTCATGTCTCCTTTTAATGACGCCGTTAACTCGTTCTGAATGCAGGAAACGCTGGAGGACATCGACAACAACGGCGACGGACATGTGGATGAAGACGAGTACATTGGTGAGTTTGGAGAAATAAAATTGTATTAAATCGAATTAGGTTTAAAAAAAAAATAGTTTTGGAGAAATCGGCACTGAAGGCATCTGCCAGCTGGGCAGCGTACTCTGTGAACTGAAAGGAAACTGTTCAAATACGAGGAACTTTAAGGCAAGGGGAGGAGTCTCGCATCGGCTGGGCTATTTTGTCTTTTTAATTCTTATTCATGTCTGAAGTTTTCAATTTCGTTGAAGCGGATTAAAGTTTGAAACAAGTCTTGAGGTTTGGTTGTTATTTTTGCCTTTCATTTTTGCAAACAGTTTTGTTTCTGAACCCTGAACTCACCCTCAGGGTTATAACTTCTTTTGCTACAAATTTCAAAATAAAAGCTTGTGCTTCTCTATTTATTTAGGCTCATAGCTTGAGCGTTGTTGTGTTTTTTTCTTTTTTTTTAGTTTAAAAAGTGACTTAAGAGGAAAAAACGCATCTCCAAACAACAACTTAAGTGTTTCTCTGTCTGAAGCCGACATGTTTGCTCACGAGGACGGGGGTCCTGAACCCGACTGGGTCAGGACTGAGCGAGAGCAGTTCTCCGACTTCCGAGACCTCAACAAAGACGGAAAGATGGATCAGGATGAAATCCGGCAATGGATCATGCCGCAGGACTACGACCACGCCCAGGCCGAGGCCAGACATCTTGTGTACGAGTCAGACCAGGACAAGGTACGCCGCTTCAGCCGCCGCAGCGAGCTTTAAAATGTATCCAGTTTATTCATCTTCTCTCTTCTGTGTCATCAGGACCAGAAACTGACCAAGCAGGAGATTCTTGACAACTGGAACATGTTTGTTGGAAGTCAAGCCACGAATTACGGCGAAGACCTCACCAGGAACCACGATGAGCTCTGACGTGTATCTGTGTCCTGAAAACAGCAGAAATCAGGACGGGCCTCACAGCGACGGCTCTCAAGTAGGAGATGGATAGAAGATGGACCTACTGAGGTTTCATGATCGGTGTTTCAGTCCTCCTGTAGATAGTTTTGTTCCTGACATTCAGGAACGAAACCAGAGGGTTCTTGATCAGTGCCTTCCAGCCGTGCGGTAGCAGGCTGTGCTGCCTCTGAGATTTCTAACAGTGTTTTTAGACATCAGTCGTATGAACAGTTTGTGATAGAAATGATAATGTGAAACCTCAACTTAGAGCATTTATTATGTTTTTTTTTTTCTCAAATATTTCAGATGACTTTGATACTGAAAGTTGGGGAGGAATAGGATTTTTTTTTACTGAAAATGTTTGCGTGCAGTCTGATTACTGTTGTACTAATTTGTAACAGGTTTTTGTTTAGCTGAAGTGCTTTGATTTTCTTTTCATGAAACACAGCATGAACTTTGCACGCATTTGGTTTTAATGTAGCCTGTGAACATCCTTTTTTCTTCCTCCGTATTTAGTTTTTACTGTATTTATTAGTGTATGGAAAAATGTTAGTTTTTGCTTTTATATTGTTTTAGATTTAAGTTTACACTTTACTTTTCAGCAAATTAAAATTTACAACTTCTTTTTTCAATAAGTTGTAAATAAAATTGGAAAAAACGAAAAACATTTTCAGCATAATCATCCAGACAGTTTGATTTTCCTAAAATTCCTTTTGCTTTCAGAGAGTTTATGAAACTTACTGTAAAAAAGCTAATTGTAAGAACAGAGACTGAGTGGTGCTTATTCTGATCAAAACATCGCTAAAAGTGACATCTTATGAGAAACTGAAAACACTGAGGTATAAAAAAAAATGGTACAAGTCTCCAAATCTTGTCCAGATGCATAAAAACGTAATAAATATGTTTTTTCCACTTTATTTGTGTCAGAGCCCTGTCTTTTAGGCTTGTTCACTACATCACAAAGGTGATTCTGTAAAGTTTCTTGGTATCTGGGTTGCAACAGGTTGGTGGAAATAAGTGAAATGAGGCACCTCTCTATTTAAACAGACAATTTTACTCATTCCTTGATTCCTCAAAGTTGGATTTGTTTGTGATTCAAGGGATTGTTTTGGGTTCTCAACAATGACGACGAAGATCGGGTTCTTTTTTGGGGAACCGCAGGCTTATATTGCTGGATCACACAAGTCAGCCATGTCCTTTAACATGGTTTATTAGATCAGAAACACAATCAAGCCCCCAAAAGTCACAGGTCGCTTTGCCCTTTCACATTGAGATACTGCAAATTCATTGAAATTCAGTGCCATCACGTATGTCATCCTCAGTGTGTTATCTGCATCAGTAGCTAATGAGGGTTAATGTTTTCAGTTTGAGGACAAGCTGCTTGTTTTCCTACTTTTAACTGGGGCAGTTTTAAGTCCTTACAAACATTGTATTGATATCTGAGGTAAATGGATTGGTTTTCCTGGGAATTTAGGATTTTGGTACAAGTGAGAACTCCTATTCAATGACCGGACCACAGCCAACAAAGCATAATGGACCTATTCAAGCACTCGCTTTATCTTCTCAAGTACTTCTTCTAAGCTCCTGCAATCAGTCCACAAAGATGTACAGCGTACAAAGCTACAAGACTTTATTTCATTTGTTTTTCCCAGGTTGCATTGTTATATTTCCTTACAGTTGTAGACAGCCAATCTGGGTCTTTCAAACATTAAATCCCCAGCGTTGTCTTCCGATTCAATGGACATAAGAAACAAGCGTATACTGTTAACGTATCTAGACTAATTGCGGTCCACATGCACTGTGGAGACGGAGTTGAGATGACTTGCTGTTGCTGCTGGCTGTTGCAGTAAAACTCTCGGATGGAACTGAGAAAACGGCGCTGCCACCCAGCTCGTCCCCTCTGCTTGCTCATGTGGAACATACGGATATATGTGTGCCAGTTAGCAAGACAAGTCAAGCGGGACCAATGCGATAAAGCTCATTAGGAACAAGGGACGGAGCGATGGATGTATGTGTTAGCCATGTTGTTGTGTATAACCTAAGCCATTACTTTAGTCTTAGAACAGAGGCCAAAATTCCCCGAAAAGCTGCTCTGTAATGTTGCATTTGGGTGTTTTTAGTGTTTACTTGGCAAGGCTAGACAGCTAGGAGTAATGGGATAGCTTCAAAGGGATTATTTTTCTTGCAGGTCTGGTGAGATTCAAGTTATTTCACAGTATCAGCGTTTCAGTCTCCTCTAGATTATATATCAGTTGCTCCTTTGTTGGTTGACTTA
>NW_015113012.1:96879-156203 GCF_001443285.1 Poecilia latipinna
CTGTGCACTATTTTATTTTATATTTGTATCATGTTCGAATAAAATTTCATTTCATTTCATTACTTAAGCATGTTGGGTTGTTCCAGTTTCATGCATTTGAATAATTGGGAGGCCTGAAACTCCAAAGTTCCTCAATGCACTTCCTCCAGACGGCATATGAGGTTTGTCATGTGTCGTGTTGAATCTGCGTGTCAGAACCGATGTGTGATTGAAGGTGGATGAGTATTAGTAGTGTGCAGAGATGTAAATGAACCAAATGTGTGTTCACTTGAAGATGTGGCGGAAGGGCGCACAGGCTATGGCTGCCTCGCGGCCATGTTTAACAGTCTGCCCCTCCTGTTTACGCCAGGGTACTAATCATGCACACTGGGTCGGCGGTGGGGGTGGGGGGGGTTGGGCAGGCAGAGTGTGCGCATAGTAATGGCTTCAGACGGGTCTCATATGAGTGTCTGCGTAGATCAGGCCTTTTTCTCTGATAATAATGAGCCCTCTGGGTGAGGATCAGGCTGGAGATGGTCACAAAGTGCACCATTCAGCAACCTCAAAGAATCATTTTCGCTTAGGCTTGTCCACCAACCGTCTTCTTCTTATTTTCTACCTCCATTTCCTTATCACAGATTAACAGCAGCGGACTCCAAACTGCCACGACAATTAAACAGCCTCCATAACAAACTAAACAATCCATCCAAACTGCTGTCGGTTCCCCTTACCTCCTTTCAGTCTCATACAGTCATCATGGTAACCCTGTTTGTTGTTTGAGTCGTTCTCCACTCGCTCTTATTATTCATTTTAATATTAGTGTTTGTGCCCCCTGTGGATTTTCTTCCCATGTTATTATTTTCAATGATCTTTGGGACCAATAAAACCCACCTGTTCAAGACTAGACTGCCTACTCCTTGTGATTCACCGTTAACGTTTGATTTTTCTTGCTGTTGTTTTTGCTTTCTTTCTAAAGTGACCTTGAGTTATGAAAGATGCTTCAAAATAAAATGTATTATTATTATTATTATTATTATTATTATTATTATTATTATTATTGTCGACACCTTGCACTGAAGCTTTTATAACATTGCCCATTATATAATAGTGTGCAGGGTTGAAAAAGTATTTTGTTCATTATTTTGGTGTTTTGACAATGATATTGCATCTTAAAGTAACAGCTGAAGACAGAGGCTGTGGATTTTTGCTTTTCCTTGGAGGACAAATTAGATTTCCTGCAGAAACTCCAGTAAAAAGGTCAAATAATGCTGCACTAAGACTGTTTTCCTTCTGTCATATAACATTTAGAATATTATTATGATTCTTATAGTAGAAAGGGAAAGGATAATCTTTACGCTGCACCTAAATTGGAGGACTCTGCGGTTTTGGCCTTAGGGGTATGAGTTCTTAAAAATGCAGCTTTTGTCCTGTAGGACAGGGATCCCCACATCATTTTCTCCAGCAGAGGTCCAGACTCCGAGTATATATGAAACCGAAATCAGATATTTACGTAATTGCATAAAAAGATTCTTTACCGTTATTTCTCACTGCCAGACATTGTATCAGAGTGAGCCTTTTCCCTTTTAGGTAAGTTACGATTTCCCAAAGTTATTTGTATTAGCAATGCTGCTCTGTGGTTGGTTGAGCTGTTGCCTTACAACGGGACGGTCCTGGGTTTGACTCTTTGCCTGGGGTGTTTCTGCATCAACGAGTTTGCATGTTCTCCCTGCACATGCATAGGTTTTCTCCGGGTGCTCTGGCTTACTTCCAGAGTCCAAAACCACTTTGGACTTTTGGAAGCAATCGTCTGCAAACATTTTTGTGTTTGCAGACGATTTATTGAAAAAAAAAAAAAAAAAAAAAAAAAAAAATATATATATATATATATATAGAACTTATTTGAAATTCAATGGGATATTATAATCACATGGAACAATCAGTAAATATATGTGAAAAATGAAGCTTGCCCTGCAGCAATAAAAATGGTGCATTTGGGTAAAAGCGGTCCCTGATGATGCACAGGCCTCCCCCTGCGTTTATGCAAGGTGTGCGGTTGCATGTGCATGTCGTGTATGCAGGCTAATTCAGCATCTTGCATGTTTCTACTCCTGCACAATGAAGCTTGAAGGAGGGCATCAATCTTTTATGTTATCCCTGGGAAAGTGATTTCCCCCCCTCATCCTTTGGCAGCACAGCACAGGGCTTTACTCCTCCTAGTGGCGGTTGCACGGCACAGGATAGAAATCTCTTTCTTTTCAAGAACTACACTTTGTGCTCATCTATCATCATGAGTTTTTATGCACCATCAACACGGTGTAGATAAGGAATCGTCCATTAATGACTACACAATTAGAGAGAAGGCTTTAAAGAGCGGTAGGTTTCAATTTAGGAACCATAAACCTAGTGAGTTGGGAACTAATTGTAACTGCCTCTTGAGAAATGGAGGGCCCTTCCAGATGAGGTCCGAGTGACTCAAAATCAGTTTCAAACAGCTTTTAAAAGGCTGTTTCAGTCATCCACTTCTGACAGGCTTATGCGTATTTCATTTGATTTACTCTCAGAGAAACTTTTCAAGTTTTAATTAAAAGACAGGGCTCTTTCCCGACATTTTGGAGACGGCAAAACAGAAGGTGGAGACAGACCTGTCCCAGAGAGACCACGTATCTTTGGACAAAAAGACTCTCTCGCTCCATTTGTCATCGTTCGTCTCCTCGTTTCTCAGGTTCTCTCGCCCCATGTTCCAGCATCTGAATACCTTTGGGGTAGAGGTGGAAAGTGAGGAGATGAAGCCGTTCCCATCCCACTGCTCCCTCGGGAGCTTGGGTTGGTTTGTGATCTTTTATCTCACATGATAGAGACACATCTAATCCTGTTAGGATTTAATATCTTTCTGTGGCAAAGAGGAGGCAACAGGAAGGGTGAAGGGGGTGGGGATGAAAGCCACAATGTTTGAGGAGGTAGCGGGATGTTTTCTTTTTCTTTATTTGCTGGCCCACATATTTCTTTTAGTTTGGAGTGTACATATGCACGTGTTTGTGTTCCTTTGCTTGCGTGCCCTCGTGGGATCGTCCCGGCTGCTGCCTGCATGTCTGACAGCCTCCTCTCAAGGTGTTTTCCTCTTGCTGTCTTTCTGTATCTGCTCCATCTTTGCTCCCTCAGTGAGAAAGTTTCCCCTCAAGGCCCCATCTGAGCTCCAGGCCCCCCAAGACCTCCGCATTCCCAAAGCCCCCTACACACAGGAGCCCCTCAGGCTCCATGCCGGACCACAGGGAATACCCCCCAACCCCCCCAAGAACCCCAAGGCCTCTCAGACGGCAAAGCAGCACAAGAGCTCTACAGCCCGAGGGGAGGGTAAAAGCTGTCTGGGAATACAACTAAGAACATGCTTCACTTAGCAGTCAAACAGCCCCTGACAGCGCCTCCTGGTGGTGTAGATTTGTTTTCGCACACAGGCCTCCTTGTAACTCAGTGAATTTTTGTCTCTCGGGCCTTGACCTTGTTAACAGTCCCCTTGGGGTCAGAGGGGCCAGTGTGGACTGCATGTGCACTGACCTTTCCAGCTCCCAGAGGTTGGAGAACAGCTTTTTAACCCGGAGAATCTCAACAGGAGACAGATGTTGATGCAGGACATACATGGGTTTAACTAAACCCAGATATATAAAAACACAATTTCCTTTGATTTGCTGCACTGCAAAGAAAACAAAGGTTTAAACTTGTCGAATAAGCTTTGTCAGTACTCCTGGTGATTTGTGCAGGACATAAAACAATGCACTTGCACTGAAAAAGAAAAGCTTCAAGATGCTTTGGTTGCGGAGTTTGTTTGTGAAGCTAGCATGCCTGCTGTCCTACAGATGTCTTGGATTGTGCATTACCAGGTGTACGTCACCTGAGATTACCCACGCCGACACCCCTGAAAGGCAAATAGCCAGCAGTACAGCTGAGGGGGCATCTGGTGGCGTGTGTGCATGTAAGTTCGAGTGTGTTCATGCATTCAGATCGGAGCTAACGTTTCACAGGAGGGGATAGAATCGTGGCGCACATTTGCTGTGTTGGTGGAGAGCTGAAATCTACCACAGCGTTCGGTCAGAAACCTTCTCATTCACGAGGAATGCAGTGAATCGGGTAGATCAGCGCCGGGGTCGAGGTCAGCGTCTCTCCAAAAGCATGTGATAATGTCGGCAGTAAAGACTGAGGATGTTTAAAGCATTTGGCTCTCGTCTGCGGTCTCTTTTAAGAGTGAACTGGAGTGAGTAAAGTCTTCAACTCGGCGATTCTTGTGATCTCCCCCCATGATTCACAACGCCCCTGCCGAGCCAGAACAAAGAGCAGTCCGTCCTAATCAAAGTGCATAGGATTAAGAAACAGGAAAGAAAACCCAACATCACAGAGATAGTGCCTCACAGCCATTATGCGGATTGGAAAACAACCTGAAGGATGGCTAAAATGAACCGAGTCTGACCCTGAGGCAGGAGGAAGGCATTTTAATCTTTGTTAGCGCTGCAACTGTAAGGCTCTGCAGCAGGAATTAACCACTGCAGGTGCAAGAATGGGAGACACTGTAGTAAAAAAAAAAAGTTTTTGTTCACTGTTCAACAGCTAAAGTTAATGTTTGAGAGTCTGACACATCTGCAGAAAAGTAGAGTAAAAGACAAGCCAGTAAAACAAATTGTATAACTAGATAATTGCATCATTAGACATCTTGGAGAAGAGAAATCACCTGAATGTACATAAGCCAAACTTTCTGAAATACATGATTCTGCAGATTAATTCATAATTCGGGACAAGCCACCCTGATCTGGGAGCAGCAAGAAAATGTGTTACGTTTCAAACGTCAGACAAATGTCTGAAAAAAGAAGAAGCAGATGAAAAAAAAAATGCTTGAAGCTGTCTTGAGTCCTTCGGTTCTTGACAGCAAGTGTAGATAGTGACAACGGTCTGAATGGCCTCTGTTTACATGTCTTTTTGTGTTTGTATGCACTGAAGGATCAAATATCTTAATCCACTTCTAAATATATCCATCCTGCATGTGCGTGTTTGCATTGTTTTTTTTTTCCGTTTACATGACAAAATTTTCCCTGATAGCTGGGCAGCAGCTCTTTCTGCCCACATTCAGCCATGTTTTATTAACGTACCTGCAGTGGCTGAATCATCTCATCTCTTGCACACAAGCTGACACACAACTCCGTCCACAACATTTATATTTAAAGATGACAGGCTCACTATGAATGGGCCCCCTTGTTTCTCCCTTTCACTGAGATCACCAAAAGTGTTGTGCATTTTCAGAACCAAGTAGGAGGCCAAGAGCAGAGCGGACATGTGCAGTCTGAAGTCTGAGGTGGAGGGAAGTAAATCCCATTTGGACTGAACATGCTGACACTGCCACCATGTGGCTCCAATGTGGTAAAAATCAAATCGTGGACAGGTCAGCTTGAAGGACAAGCTTATTTGTTCTTCAGATGAGCTTGACAAAATACAGTTTTGACAAATTTATTTTGTCAGAAAGTTTATTGACTTTGTACAAACGTCGTGATATATTTCAAGTATTTATTCCTGGTAAGTTTGATCATTATAGCCTGCAGCTGATGAAACCCCAAAATCAGTTTCAGAAAATTATATTTAAAAAGACCAGTTACAAGCCTCTTATAATAGAAACGTCAGCAGTGTACCGATAAGTGAATCTATGTCCTCTATAGTGCATGGAAGGCAATTGTTCTGTGCCAAAGTAACTTGAGTTTAGAAGAGGTTCAGTACAAGGAACGTGTCTGTTGTGGCCCATGTCCTTACCTCAAACTGCTGTCCACATCTTCTGAATTTTCCCCATAGCCAGCCCTTCCATGAACTTTGATTTACTCTCAATTCAATGTTGCTGTTTTCTGGGGCACTTTTTCCTTCCACTTAACTTTCCATTGATATACTTGGATAGGGGACTCTCTGAACAGCTACTTTCTATAGCAACAATCTCTCATTCTGTTTTATGTATGTGTTTTATTTGGTTTCATATAATATTGAAATGTTGCTATAACAAAGTGTTTCATTAGCTGGAAGCCAAAGTCTTAATAATGAAAGAAATAAGCACCTAACATTACTATACTATGTTTGTAATCAATATGTATGAGTTTTTGATTTTGAATTGAATTCCTGAAATAAATTGACTGTTCAATGATATAATTTACTGGGATGGACCTGTCCTGATTATGATGTTTATCCTGTGTAGATGGGGTTTGGGGGTGTAGCTTCAGTCTAGTGGACCTGAACCATACCTCCATGTTCTCTAATGAGATTTAATGGGCCACAGATGTTACTGGTTATGAAGATGTGTGTCAGAGATTTAAGAGGGTCAGACCTGCATCTTGTCAGAGTCACAGAGGGGCACCGTTTTACTGTCTTTCACCGCCGGCACACACCAACACTGCTCATAGGTGGCCTCTCTTATTCTGACAACACCCAATACTCTGTGTCTTTCACACACACACACACACACACACACACACACACAGTCGTTCACACTGAACACTGATGTCAAATCAGTTTTATGAAACAGCACAGATAGTGCCTAAGGAATGTCTGGAGTGTTACAAAAAGGCACCACGTACGATATATACAAAGCACTTTGGTGAGTAATACCAACTTTAAGGCATATAAAAATGTAGACAAAAAAAGTGGGAATAAGAGTCCGTTTTCGTGATCTTAATGCAAAATCCGTAACATTTTCAAAGTCGGACAAAAATCAAACAAAAAACAAAACAGTGCAAGTACATGACAATAGAATAGTGTATTAATGTTTTCCTCATCATCACCCATAAACAGCAAAAAAAAAAAAAATATATGTATATATCCTTGGCTCAGAATTTGTGTGGCACTCTCTCCTCTCAAGGTCTGAGATTTGACGCGATGTAACCTTAACGAGCGGCGGTTGAGGAGTATCCTGATGATTTTAGCCAGTCTGTTCTTCTGGCATCAGATGTCTGACTGATGCCGCCGTCAGCTGCACTCACCGCTTCACCACGTCTGGCAGGCCACCTTAAACTGCTGACCAGGCTCCGGGCATGTTTCTCCGCGAGCTGGCACAACATATTGTCACCTTCTTCTTCTTCATGTTACTCCCCAGCCTCTCGCTGCTCAGATGGCAGGCTGCAGCTTGGTCAGGTTCCTCTGGTGCATGCTGTTGTGGCGCACCAGCTCGTCAGAGCGAGCAAACTTCTTCTGACAGTTGGGCCAGCGGCAAGTAAAGGGCTTCTCACCTGACAAAAAGTGGACAAACGAAGAAAAACAAAACAAAACAAAACAAAACCGAAGAAGACAGTGCTTTAGAATAACAGGCGGTGCAGTAAAGTGCATGAGTTGAATTCAGAACAATTGAGAGGAAGAAAATAAAAGGTATACGCACTTGTTTTACCTGTATGAGTCCGAGTGTGTGTCTTAAGGTGATCTGACCGTGAGAACTTTCTCTGACAGGTCTCACACTCAAAGGGCTTCACTCCTGCAGACGTGACGGTCACAGTCACAGTGGAAAAATGTCAAGAGGAAGGGTGGGGAGTCAGAGTGTGAATGCACAATTAGATGGAGCAATCACTGTCGAACACTGGCTGCGGTGCAAACAGCATCGTTACGATTTCAAAACAAAACAATGTCCTTGTATTTTATGACTTGAAGGGATTTCTGTTGTTTACATATAGGGTGCGTTCACACTGCAGCCTGAAGTAGCCCAATTCCGATTTTTTGGCAATTCCGATTTTTTTGCAGGGGCCGTTCACACTGCCAGTAAATGTGATCTGTATGTGAACGGGCAAGCGACCTGAAAGTGTCCCGCATGCGCACTAGAGGGCGCAATAGCGTCAGCGTTCTCAGTGTTCTGGCAACTGCCATAAAAAGAAGAAGTGCTCAGTGTTTGTGGAAGTAAACATGGAGGCTAATGGTGGAGCTTAGCTTACATATTTGAAGTTGTTGTCCAGCCGGAGCAGCATATTAACAACTCAATCCTCGTATTGTCCGTCATGGTTGTTGTTTTTCTTCCCACTTGCGCGTATCAGGACGCATAATAGTGAGATTTGTTGAGAATCAGTGAAGTTCAGTTCGGATGAATGCGGCCTGAACGTTAGGTCGCATTTGAATCGGATACGTATCGGATATGGGTCACATTCGAAAAAGAATCCGACCTGTGCTGTTCACACTGCCGTGAAAAGATCGGATACAGGTCGCATTACGTCAAAAAAATCGGAATTGGGTCACTTCAGGCTGCAGTGTGAACGCACTCATATATAAGTCAGAAAGAAACAAAAATATATTTATATTTATTTCTTGTGTATTGTTCATATTTAATGATATAGTGCTCAAACTTATACAATACATTACTATTATAATATTAATAGCAGTAATCCATGATAGAAATCTCACAGTAATTAGCAACAGTAGGGTTTTATTTACCACAAAGTGCCACAAAGTGTGTGTACGTAGAAACGTCTTATTTTAACAGGTTTCTGCCTCCAGTCATGATACAGATTGGAGGCAATATGAAAAACAGGTTAAGTAAACGTACCTGTGTGTCTGCGTTGGTGTCTCTTCAGCTGATCTGAGCGAGAGAACCTGCGGCCACAATCCGTGAAATCACACCGGTAAGGCCTTTCTCCTGCAAAACAACCCCCAATGCCACTGACATTAGCATTTCTTTATCCCTTTTGGTAGCCCAGATGTGCAAGAATCAACTTATATATTTTTGTAGCGCTCACCTGAATGTTTTCGGCCATGCATCTGCAGATGCGACTGCTTGAAGTATCTCTTGTTGCAGCCGGGATGAGTGCACACAAAAGGGCGCTTCTCGTTGGCCTCTGCAGACTTTGCCGCTGCAGGAGCAATGCCGGGTACCCGTCTGACATCCTTGGAAAGACAGAAAAACACAACAGAGGTACTTGTTAAGTAATTTGCTTATTTAGTACAGGTGTATATGCGTATGCGTTTCGGTTATCTGACTGACCTGGAGTCCCTTGAAAACGCCGTGTGTGTGAATGTGGTACTGGGCGCTGACGAGCATGGGCGGGGCCGGAGCTGGAGGGTCACTGTCATAACTGATTCCATGACTGCTGGCAAGTGCAGATTAATAAAATGCAAGCAAGTGAGGTGGATGTGAGGTTTCAGAACAAACTAAAACGAAGCAAAAAAAAAAAAAAAACTAAACTAAACAAAACAAAAAAAGCTTCTTAACTGTAACATAAACTGCAACAAACTTATCTGGCAGCTTTTAAATAGATTTCTGTTACGTGAAACAGAAACGTGTTATGTCACGTCATGTGAGCTGCGCTTGACTAAACCACATCTGAGTCAGAAAATGATTGTGTTTGATCGTCATATAGCCATTTGTTCATAAAGATACATTTGACTAAAAAGACAAATATATCCTTTAGTCTTCATAATACATGAAACATTCAAAGGTGAAACTCATCAAATACAAAATATACAGATAAAGACACTAAGTATATATATGTAAACTCTTCTCTGTGCCCTGTTTGTACTACTGGCAACAGCCGCGCAGCTAAAATCCTCTTCCTCCTCCTTTGTAGAGCTCCACCGAACCCGGCCCAAGGACTAATGAAGATGCCATTTTAAAAAATATATAGTTAAAAAACAAAAAGCGGTCTCACCTCTTCATTGTTGATGTCAGTGTGTTCATTTGGTTCCATGTGACGCATTCCAGCTGAGATGCCATTTGGTACAGATTATCACTGACATCAAAAGAAAATAGTATCATGAGACGACATGAAGGTGATTAGATGAAGACATTGTGTTTTTAAAGGAACCCCTGATAGTTTGCTCATTAACTCTTTCCACCCACCCACCAAACTATAGTGCTCTCATTATAAAACACATTGAGGCTGTTTTTACCTCGGCAGAACCCACTGCCAACACAGACACACAGACACACACACACACACACAGGCATGCACACTTTTAAAGAAGCGATTGCACTCTCTGTGGGAGTGAACGCCTTCGTGCCTAGTACACCCTGGACCAGAGCATGACATCACTCTGTCCTCAGCATCATTAGTGGCGGGAAACGGTTTCGGGGGAATTCTGGACGGCATTCCTTGAGAAGTCCTTGAGGGAAGGATCGCGATGGCTCGCTAATCAGTCCTGAGCTATGGTAAACTATGGGAAGACTCATTGACGTCTGACGTGTACTTGCCGTGTGTGTGAGCGTGTGCACGCACATGCGTGCCGGCGTGCTCGCTTGAGGGTTTCCAGTTCCTGCCATGAGCTCTAACAGCAGCACACTCTTCCTCCCGCTTATCTGCTGCTGTCCCAATATTTGGGTTGCACATGTTTCTTTTCTCCAACAACATCTCCAGTCGGCATCTAAAGAATGTCCTCCTAATTTACTGCTTGAGATGCTTTACATCAAAACGAACACAAGTTGAAGACACATTTAGTGTCTGAAACAACCAAGTCTCACACGTTCACTGAACTTGTCTGTTGTACTTTCTTCCTCGTTTTTTTTTTTTTTTTTTTTCCCCTCAGCGAGGACTCGGACGCATCAGCGGCAGGTCACTGTGTGTTTGTTTTGGCCTGCTGAGCACCAGTAGGCAGCACTTAACCTCAGAACAAACGAGGATTCATGATACAGACAACGCAGAAGCCAATGCAGAGCTCCTGCATGGGATCAGAGACGGTTCACACTTCCAAAAATTACCAAGAAATCGTCAAGCAAGTGGAAACAATCTGACGTTGACAGATGAGCGAGGAGTCCAAAAACGTTGGCGTTAAGAGGGAAAATTTCGTTCAAGGGTGATTGAAGACAGACAGAGTGAAAAGCAGGAGCAATAAACGTGCGAAGAGGGGATAGTTGTACCTGTTGTAGTTTCTCAGCAGCAGAGCTTGATTGCTTGGGCAGGATTCTGGAGGACTGTGGCAGCCAAACATGGGATTTGGTGTGGAGTACTGCTGATCAACTGAAACAATGAGATGGAAAACGTTCATTTAAAATGGATCAGCATTGCGTGACCTTTAAATAAGACAGGCTGAAACCCCTGTCTGCCTTTCTTGGCCCTTCACCCTGCTTTTTCTATTGTGCAGGGTGTTTCGAACGTCTTTGTGAATAAGGAAGAGGACTTCTTGCCCTTAAAATAAAAAAATAATAATAATAATTTTTGGGATAACTTGGAATCAGTAATATATTTGGTTCCAAATACACTCAAAAATATAAAGCTGCTGTCCGACTGTTAAATATTTTGCCATGTGTGTTGCAAATCCTTCCATGTCTTTGAAGTGTGTGTCTCGCTTTTGATGCACGCCTGGTTTGAATAGTGTGTATGCACTGAAAGCAAGTAATAAAAAAAAAAGTAAAATTATTTACTATTCACGTGAGGTAGGCAGTAGAAACATTATGCTGAGACCAAACGTCTGCCCCTCCTATGCCCAAACTAATCACTAATGGTGTGACGCAAGTTTAAATGTCAGTTCTCAGCTGAACTTTTACAATAGATTACATGTTTAGTAGTGATCTTTAAAAATTCTCCATCACAAAACAACATAAACAATTACAACCATTACAATTATGTTAATAACAGTGTTATTGTACTTTTCAGGTCTATTAAAAAGAGGAGGAAGTTAAACCCACACATTTTCCTGTTTAAGATATAGAAAAGAAAAGCAGGGGATCCTGGAAATGAGTTTGCTTTTTCATAAAAAAATAAAGTAAAGTAGTAACAATGTTGTGTACTTTTCATGAGCATGTTGGCAATACAGTGATGAAAACCTAAATACAGTCTGAATACATTATATTAGATTAATACTTTGCTAATTTCTGGATAGTATTACCTTTTTGTTACTTATAATCAAGCATAAAAATAATAATAATAATAATGGCATCTGTTTACGCGACAGCTGCAGACATGTTAGTTCACATGTTTATGCACAAGAAACTGTTGATAACTTATAATGTATCCACTTCTCAATACAGCAAAGATGAGAACAAACAGACAACAGAGCAAAAACTAACTTTTGTGCTACAAAAGTTAGTTTGGTAGCACAAAGCTAACCTTTGCTTTGTTGGCTTTGCACCACAGAAAACTAACTTTCGTGTCACAAAAGTTAGTTTATTGGGGTATTTCTGGTAGAAAAGGTCGAAGTTAAAGCTTGAGTATTGAGAATGTGCATTGTATAATTTGCGTATCATGAAACACTGTAAGATCCAACAAAAACCAGACGAACATCATTCTTCCTTGGAGAGCTCAGAAATATTATTGTATCTGCGTGCACTTTCATAATATATTTGTAAAACAAATAATAGTTAATTTAAATGGCTTCCACGTCTCCTCTTTTCAAGACGTTTGACGAGAAACTGTGGTGGTTTTCAGGTTCGTATAGTATACTGCTCCCCAGACAGTTTCTGACATTCCAACAGAGTCTCAGAAAACTATTCCCTTTAAGTTATGATTTCCAAAGTCATCAAGGGAAACTGTGTTTACGCGTGCCAGAAACGGAGACACTTGAATGAAAGTGGATATTAGCGGTGGTGTTTGTGATCTGAGAAATGATGGGTTGCTTCTTATATAACCTTGATGATGAGACGCGACAGTTTTCCAGTCTGGTGGAGACGCGTCCCGGCGCAGACATTTACCTATGCTGTTCGGCGGTGACAGCGTGTCCTCGTGTTTGAAGGACAGGCTGGAGAGCTGGGGAGTGTGATGGGAGGGTGTGTGACCGTAACTGGGGTTGCTGTCTAAACCGACTGCTCCATAACCTGAGAGGGAAAAAAAAAAGAAAAAAACAAATGAAGATGGCGATGGAAACAGAAAAAAAGAAAAAGATGTTATTTTTCCTGCTCGAGCCATTAAAGGTCACAATCTGACAAACGACTTGTGATGTCTTAAAGGTTGCAAAGTTGTTAGGTCGGTTATCTGTACTCTGCTGGTAGTAGCTCTTGGGCCCTGGCAGGGTTACCGCGGAGAGACATTCATCACACAACTAAATCCTCTTTCCTCAGAAACATATTCGTTTTCCCCTCATCTATCTCTGGCCTTGTGGTTGCAAAATTTATGGCAGGTGGAAAAAGAAATCTGGCAAAAACACAAGAGACAGTCTGAGAATGAGCTACTGTTGGATGCGCTTAGTAGAAGAAATGAACAACATCAATCCCAACTCATGTCTTCAACAACAGTAGCTTCACATTTAATACAGAGCACTTTTAAAACATAATGTCAACTTTAAGTGGAGGCTTAATTTTGTTGTATAAATTCTTAAAATGTTTATTTGACACACACTCACACACACACAATCTCACACTGTTACACACACCAATGAGGTACATCCTGAGTTAGGTCCAAGCTGGAAGTTAAATACTTTCTTAGAAAAATGACTCATTAAGTCTTAAATCCTTTAAGCATCTTGAAAATTGTTTTCTGTTTTATTGCTGCATCAGAAACCACTTTCCACTGTAAACTGCATCGGCAGAAACAGCCTACCTTCATTTAAAGATGCGAATTCTGATAGCAAATTAAGAATATGAGATTTTAAGAGGTTTCCAAAACAAGCATATGAGTTGGAGTTTGTGAACTAGATATGTTTTTGTTTTGTTTTTTTCCCCTCCAGATTTCATTTAATGATTAATGAAGTCTTATTTAGACCATGTGTGTCAAAAGATGTGATGGCACGTCTTTCCGTTTGACTTTTATATTTTTGACCTAAGTAGATATCCTGTCGCTAAATGAGCCAGTACAAATCGAGAGTTATTTTTCTCACACGCAGTAAAATTTGACACCTAATTTAAAATGTTTCCTCGCTGCTTAGCCGGTGTTTTTGTTTTTTGTTTTGCTTCAAAATAAATAACCAGAGTGAAATATGTGCTGTAAGGCTTTGTATAGTTCAAGTTAAATTTAAAGTATTTCAAAGCTTAGTTTGTGTGTTAGAATCCTGGACTTGGCAGAGATCGTCCTGTATTTTCAGCCATGCTTTCAACTGGTTATTTTTGGGTGACTTCAGAAAAAAAACAGCTCTGTCCTCAGCTGATACTTGAGTCATAATATCCTGTTTAAGACATTTTTCCCGCAAGTGTTGACTGAGTCCAGAACTGAGAAATCTACTACAGATCAGGTCACAGCTGTTACGGTTCGCATTGATCCTGTTGAGACGTTGCTCTAACACTTTTAAACATGAAGGTGAATGACAAATCTCTACGCTGCTTTAGTCAGAAATAATAAAAAAAAAACGACATGTTTGTCTTTAACTGATTCTGTTAAAGACAGATTTGTGACGGCGGGTTCCTCACCCTGATTCCTGGTTGGAGGTGGGCTGTCCACGCAGCCGGGCAGGTAGGCCCCAGTGGGAAACATCCTTTGACTCGCGGGCGTCTCCCCAAAGGTGCCGACCCGACAAGGGCCTGAGCCTGTGAACTGGCCGGAGAAGTGAACGGTAAAGGCCCCGTGCCCGCAGTGCGGGTCCTCGTTTAGGTCAGCGGCCCCCCAGTTGGGCTCCTGCTTTATCAGGGAGTGGTGGGAGTTCAGGGAGCTGTAGGGAGGGCCAGGGTGAAGGTCAAGCAGCTGGGTCCATTGGCCGCCTCCGACAGGTATCCCTCCAGCTCCTGGTAGGGATGGCACAGGGGGTGCTGGTGGCAAGAGGGTCAGATCGCAGACATCTGACCCCACAGACATGCCTCCGAAGTTCAGTTCAGTCAGCATCGCTGAATGCAGTTCAAAGCAGTCCAAACAGAAAATGGATGATACTCCAGCAAAAAGGAATAAATAAATAAAAAAAAAGACTCAGGTGATCCTAAGAGGTTATCAGTAAGAGTAGGTGAAAAACCAAAACGTTTGGAGCCAAATCTTCTTCAGAAACAAACATAAGTTCTCACAGTGCGCTTCCAAAGTCATTTTTTCAGCCTCTTATGATGAAGGGAAAAAAAAAACACTTAATTGAAAATTAAAAACCTGGATGACAAACTTTGAAGCTTCTCAGGTAACCTGCAAAAGAATTAGGATTAAGCATTAAGACTCCTGAGTTAATGGTGTCTGGATGCTGTGTCTCTACATTGTCTGGCTTTCCTTTTTCTCCTGAAGCCTGAAATACTGCATAACTCTGAACTGAGGGAGGAGCCAGATGACTCCTCTGCTTTGGCCGACCAGCTACAGGCTGCAACAAACTTAGTAGATTCTGACAAATGTCACCCTTGCTTTAGAGGGTGTTGCTCTCCTGCTCTTTGTCCAAGCTGAGGCGTTGAGGGTTTGAGTGAGTTAATTAGATGTTTAGTATTTCTGTTTGTGATCGCGTGCAATCGGTTGTCTTTAGCTGTAAAACTTTAACATAAAATGAAAATGTTTGAATTCAAATTATGTCCCTGAAAAAAAACTTACGAGATGTTGTCTGGAAGTTTTTGAGTATATCATCAGACGTCATGTTCAAGTTCATGTTCATGTACAATAATTAAGCACCGTAGGAAAACAGCATGAAGAAAACTGGATAAAAATAAAACATATTAATCAGACAAAAGATACAGAAAAGATCCGTTTTGTCGAGGTGAGTTTTTGCTTGCTGATGCAACAACGTGGAAAAAAAAAAGCAGTGTTTATTGTATCATCTAAAAGTGTAATATAAACTCTAAAAGTCAAAGTGGTTTTGTGTGAATTTTCTCCTTTTGGACTCCTTTGCTAAAAGCATTTCGCATAAAGTGCACGGCCTTGGAGCAAAGCCACATCACACAAAAGGATAATTATTTATTAGTGGAGGAGAGAGGGAGTTCAGTGTGGGTGTGTGTCAGACACAGAGGTTCCAGCTTCGACTCTAACTTTACTCAAAGTGGAGCTGTTTGCAGGAATGCAGGAGCTTCAATAGGCCTGCAAAAAGTAGCCAGCTGCTGCGGATCTTTTAACATTGTGATATTTTTCAAATCAACACACGGGCTCCTCCTTCCCCTCAAAGCCGAGAACAATCAAAAAGCGTTACAAATCAATGTTTTTGCTGTTTATTTATTTAATGAAAAGCAAGAACGTTTGCTACATTAATTGTAACAAAGTGGTTACCCTTTTTTATATTCCCACAATAACAATACTTTTAAAATTATTTTTGCAGGCACATTGAAACGTGATTCAATGATTACTCTTTTTTTTTTTTGGTGATGTTTAGAAACTTACTGGAATAGGATTTTCAACTTCTATCCATTGCAAAGTTAGCAAAACAAACAAACAAACAAAAAAATATAGCGACATGTCCTGTGACCTAATGAAACAAAGAATATCAGTTCTGCCTGGAGAAAATGGGCCAAAATTCAGCAACCTTTGCAGATATTGCTTCTAAATGATAACGCTTACCTGAATTTGATGTAAGAAAATCACCCAAAAAACTGGCATCACAGGGCAAGGATAAGTGGCAATAGGAGACGTTTCTTTTATAGTCACTGCTTTTAAAACGCTGGCAGTGACTCTGTCCACCCACTTTTTTTAATGATTATAGAACCTCAATCAATAGTTTAAACTGACACAGACAAAATGTAATTATTTTTTACATTTTATCTGCATTTGAATGCATCAGAACTGAGCTTGTGTTTTCTCAGACTCCTCTCTCTTGTCTTGGGCAACATTAGAGAATTTCAATTCCCGCGGGAAAAGCTGGCAAACGCAACAGCTGCACACACACCAAGGTAAACATTTGTAGTTATTCCCACAGAGCCTTGATTCAAAGCTAATTTATTAATTTCCATTGTTTGTGCCTCTGGAGGGAAACCGTTTTGCAACCTTTCTGAAAATAAATCAAGTTTTCGCCACTTTTGCATGGTTGCTTATGAATGCAAGATTAAGGCTGGATCCAGTCTCCTCTTTAGCATGTTATAAACTAACATATTGCATTTATTCTGAGTCAAATAACTTGTTGCTGAATATGTTCTACATTGTAAAAGTAGTTAAAGCAATCTGTTAAATATTACATTGTTGCTTTAGTGCCACTTTTCCCTCAATGTTGAAGGTTGGGACCAGTGTGACCATTTTAATCTATGTTATATTGTGAAGTTATGAAAGTTTCATAGGAAACTGTGGACATTAAACGTTAAAAACTTGAAAAGACGGACCTCCACATGAAATAGTAGTGCTTCATAAAACCTCTGTGGTTTAATTCAAAATGACCTTTATAAAGACAGAAAGTATTTTTAATATCTTAGTTCAAAACAGTATTAATAAGGCATTTTGAGAGTTAGGAAAGTTGTTTAAAAGTAGGAATGTACTGATCCACTTTTTCACTTCCAATACTGATTCACATATCTGACTTTTAATACCGGACAATACCGATCCGATACAGGAAAACAGAAAAAAAAAAAAGTTAGTTAGTAGCACTGAACTGAGTAAGGAAAACAAATCAAAAAGGGAAAAAAATAAATAAAAGTGGAGTTTTTCAGACATGCAATGATTTTTGTTTATTTTAAGTGGTGATGATAAGACTATTCAGGTGTTTCATAAAATGTTTCCTCTTTCATGCGTGTTCTTCATCACATCTTAAGGTATTTTGAGAAGCACTTATAAATTTACCCAAGATATTCTGAGCCTAAAGCGTAAAGCATGACATTTGTTCTAGCATCAGAAAGTCAATTTCATCCCATTTTAACACATCATACAATCTGAAATAAATAAAAGGTGTTAAGAACTTCATAAAAATGATGTGTTTTCGAAGTTCATTGTTCAAGCTTTTTCTTCCAAATCACACAAGATTTTGTTTAAACTTAATAAAAATGGACATTTAATTCATTTCATGCTCGACTGAGTTCAAACTACTAAAAAGCCCATCAGATTTGAGGCAGGAGACTCTAGAGTTTGGTGCTAAAGAGGTGAACAGTATTAACCACTGTCTGTCATCACCATCTGGAACATGGCTTAGGGTTCCAGTGAACATCACTGACCCGGTATCAACTTTAAAACAACTGCTGTGTGAGGGAAGAGGGGAAAACAGAGGGGCTGGGAAGAGAAGTCACTTTTAAAGTGATGAAATCAGCAGACAAACTGCTGACTTGGCCTCACAGACAGTTTTTAGTCATGATTGCAAAATTTTAAGCGTGAAACCTTCAATATTTTTTTGCGTATAGCCAATGCCAAATCTGCCGTATTTGTAAATTTATTAAACTTTTTTTTTTGTCTCAGCATTTTAATGTTTTAGTATTTCTTATTTTTGTAAAACTGTATTAGTTTAGCTTGAGCTTAAAAATTCTCCTTCTGTGTGGTTTTGTGACCACATGGAAAAATAAGTGATCCCTGACTTTATTTTTTTTTCTTCTTTCCAGAAATAAACAAGTGCAAAAGGCAAAACTGTCATCCCCAAGGAGAACGTTTTCACGTAGCGGGTTTGGAAATAGCTACAAAGAAAATTAATTTCTCCCAGAACAATTATAAAAAAAAGCCCTCTGTGGTCCACTCATCACAAACAAACACAAAGTAAAGTAATGTAGTGTATGGACTAAAGGTTGTGGCACAGTTCAAAGTGTGTTGCCAAAACTCGGAGGGAGAGACAAAATGCGAGAGGCCTCAGCCAACGCAAATGCAGGCAGGCCGTGCCTTAAGCAGAGGAGTCTTTAGCGAGGATTCATCAAAGGTGACAGGGCCGGGGGAGAAAACGACCCTTTCAGGCCATATGACGAATGGCAGTCCCCAAATACATCCATTCTTCAGATCAATCTCTGGTTAACTCAGGGTTTAAAACAACATCTCAGTGCAGGAAAAAGGGAAACGGTCAACGCCGCCTCCGACCCTTAACAAGAAATAGACAAGCCTTTTAGCACAATGAGTAAGAGGAAATCTGAGAAGGTTATGGCTGCGGCAAAAGGAAGCATGATAAACTATATAGAAATGGGATCGGGAAGAGGCAAAAGAGGGGAATTACTTTTTTTTTTCATTTCAATAAACATCTGTATCCATGCTACTGCATTTGAAGAGAGGCTGTTTACTGCTTCTTTTCTTCTTCTTTTTTTTACCGTTTACTGAATAAAAAAAAAGCGGGATTAACTTACAATTTAAAAAAACAAAAAACATAATACAACTAACAACTTGTAGTGCATTAGAGTGCTACAATAGAGCAACAGGTGGTATTTGAATGTGCTGAGAGTAGCATAAATAAAAGCTCAGACCTTCACTTCTCTTTGTGGGCATGGAAACAAGTTGATAACAAACCCAAAAACATGGTGTTGAAATGTTTCATCATTTCCTTCTATCTGCCTTAATCTCTGTGAAATGGATAAGACTGAACAGACACGTCGGGAAGAACTTTTCTGTTTTCCTTCGGCTATAAGCGCATTTCATTTACTGACAAAATACGATCCACACTATACCCTAACCTCGTCTAAATAAATAAATAAATCCCCCTCTAATCATAATAACTGGCTTTTCCACTCTTGAGATGAAAGTTACCTTTAAGATTTTTGTTGATAGAGAGCAGAATTTGTGGTCCAATCAGTCCGGACCTATGGAGGCCATATTTACTCATTGCTTTTCTTAACATTGGATCACGTACACAAACTTTAACAGAGATCATTGAGGTCTGCTATGCTTGAGATGTTGTTCTGGGTTCTTGTGTCAAGTTCACTTTTGAAATAATTATGATTGGTTGGCCAGTCCGGGGAAGATTGACCACTGCTCCATGTTTTCTCTTTTTGTTTACAGTTGCTGTCATTGGAGCTGTATCTCAAAGTCAAGCAGGGCATAAGGTGTTGCTTTTTGAGCTCGTTCAGTCCACTTCATGTTGTCAGATGTGCTCTATTTAAATAATTAATTTGTTTTACTGGTAAAAGTAATTGGGACATGGTTGTGAAACTGTACAAGAAGAAGAGTAGTTAGTCATACATTTTTCATCATTTACCAAAGGGGGGATTTTCCACATTGAGCCAGGTTGACTTTGTAGTTTCTGTGGTGATCTATTTTATTTTATTTTTTGTTAACTGAAAATATCTGTGAGGGCAAACTCAAAAAAGTCTCAGGTGTTTGGGTTTTCCTTTTTGTCCTTGTATTTTGACTATATGCTCTTATGTGAGTGTTAGTTTTTCCCCTAATTTCATTTTGTTCTGTAGTTCCACTCCATATGTGTCTATTTGTGTCCATCCCTGTTTGTTCTTTGCCTCAGCTGTTCTACATTTCCCTGAGTAGCTCACCTGAATCCATTATCAATCTTCACTCTTATCTCATTTTACTAGCTCACTGATTTTCATAGTTCTTTGTTGGTTTCTCATTGTTTTTGTTGTGCTCCTTGTCCTGCTCGTCTTGCAATTTCTCCATTAAGTTTCTGTGTTGTTGTTTAAAAAAAAACAAAAAAAAAACTTTTTTTTCCATAGTCAATTTCCTTATTTTACACGTCAGTAAATTTTCTTTACAGCTGTCACTGAATACACATCGTCAGCACCTTTAGTCTAAACACGAAAAGGAGCACTTGGAGTTCCTATAACTTAAATGTATAATTAATCGTTCTAAAAAATCCCTTTTGACAAGCACCTTGCTGTGGAAGCCTTCACTCACAACACACCAGTGCAGTTGTTTACATCTCGTGTAAACATCAATCGCAAAATCTACTGAAAACATGAAAACAATTATCAACGTGTCAA
Organism: Poecilia latipinna; assembly: GCF_001443285.1. Taxonomy (NCBI): domain Eukaryota; kingdom Metazoa; phylum Chordata; class Actinopteri; order Cyprinodontiformes; family Poeciliidae; genus Poecilia; species Poecilia latipinna. The sequence goes on from NW_015113012.1 coordinate 117,407, forward strand.
ACTTTTTAACTCCTGCTCAAAGCAGAAATCCAAGTTTTATCTGTCAATTTGTGAACCTGTTTATTCATCAATAAACAAACTTTTTTTTTCTTCTGCCAAGCAGTGCTACTGATTCAGACTAGAGTCTTAAAAATGACACGTTAAGTTCCTCTTTGTCTCATATTTTCTCGTAGTTTTATTGCTTCATGTTGCAGCTCTTCTCATTTGGAGTGAATTGGTAGCTAAATAGGTAGCTAAAGTAGCCAAACTTGTTACCATAAGACTCCTTCCAGTTCAGTTTAAGTTGTTAATTGCCTCACAGTCCTTCTTTCCTCAGCAGCAAATAAGAATAACAAGTTGCTAGGACGATATGTGTGCAATAACTTACTGTAACAGTGACGGCTACGTTCGTTGCAACACCTCTTGTAGCTATTCCTAACTGGAACTGTCACAAACAGGATGTCCATGACCTAACAACGAAAGGTTAAGGTCATCACCAAGAGGTCATCACCAAGTGTTTTGCACATTTAAAAGACTAAACTTACCCTGACTGCCATCTGGTAAAAGACAGAAAATTATTTGGACAAAAATCTTTGGACAACATTTATGGCGTAAAACCGTGTGTTTTGTTTAAACATGGAAGACAGGTTCTTTGAAAGCCCTTTTATTCGATATATAAATTGATTCATAAACAAGATGACCAGTTATTTGGTGATTACTTCACTAAATAGGTCGGCTAAGAATTAATTAATGCGTATCGACTGCAAATTTTAAACAGGCCTAGAATGTGTGATTTTTAAGGACAAGTCCTCTTCTCTTCCAGTGGATGTCCAAATTCAGATGTCGTGACTCAGAGCTGTATTATTTCTGAGCAGTGATTACTAAATTGGAATGCTTAAGCAAAGGCTTGTTTTCACTATTATCGGAGGTGTATGACACACTGTCATCATCAAACTTGCGTCGACCAAATACGTTGAAGACAAAAAACTGCATTTTTGGGAGTGGTTCGTTTACTATGCGTCACGTAACATATTTGGTTGTTGCTGAATAATCTTTTTCTCATCCCAGCAGGTGGCTTTATGTCAGGATCAAGGCCGGCCCTTATCAGTTCTTTACAGTAAACCACAGCCTCTTCCTCACTGTCACGCCCTGACAGCTGTGGCTGGGGCGTAAACAGTCATCAGAAAACATTTCAGATATCTCTAGTGGTTAATATCTGTTGTCATACCCTTGAGCCTCATTTTGAGGCTAGGCGAGCAAAAGTTACCGGTATGACTCTGAGGTGCGTGCGCAGTGTTGGGAAAATATAAAAATCACCACAATCAGCACAGAATGTAACCATAACGTCTGACGCTACATTTAAGGCAGGGGGGCCCAAAGTCGTTCCTCGAGGCCCGGCATCCTGCATGTTTTAGTTTTCTCCCTGGTGGTAGTAACAACCTGTTCAGTATGTCAATGTTCTTCTTAGGCCTCTAATGAGCCATCATTTGAACCAGGTGTGTTAAACCAGGGAGAGAACCAAAACATGCAGGATGCCGGCCCTCAAGGACCGACTTTGTTCACCCCTGATTTAAGGGAAAGTGTTGCTTTACCAGCCGTCACTCTCAGGACTAATGCAGTGACACATTTCAGTCTTAAGTAAATTGTAAACATAGACGTTCTGGATTGCAAAATAGTTTTATGCAACAAGCCTGGTCTTATTGTTATGTACTGATCCCAGAATGTTTTGGGGATGTTTTCTTGAAATGAAGCTGTCTAAAAAAAAATAATTAAAGTTTAACAACCAAAGCTTTACATTCTCAAGTTCAGGATGAGCAAGTAAAAGCTATGCAGCTAAAAGCTATTACTATCACATTTACTTTATAATATTATTTGCAAACAAATCTGTTTTCAAGCCACTGAATATTTCAATCCGGACTTAACCGTTAAATATACTGGATTCTTTCTGGTGATCACAATCTAAGGTGCCTTAAACTTAGATAAGACACTGAGCAAGCTCTTTTGTGAGAGTATGTCGTAATACAAAGAAGGTTTCAGAAATCTAAAACAGCATTTTAACGAATCTCTGCACAGTTTTAGATATTAAACTATAGATTTTTCTCATGTTGTCCCAGTTTGATGTTACATCTGAGCAGTGAGCTATATCTTCCAGATTAATTTCTGCCCCAGAGATGGTGGATTGTTCAAAGAGCTCAATGCAATAAACTTGTCCTAATTTGATGATGAATAAAGCTAATTTGGGCGACCTTGCTTTGGAATTTTGATAATTGATTCAGATGTGCTGATAACAATCACCTAATCATTTAATAACTTCTCCAAGTCAGACATCTGACTTGAACTGCACTGTATGATTGATCACTTGGTGTGGAAGGTCACCGCAGGAACCAAAGAGCTGTTAGAATAGTCCATAGATGCTCAGTGGGATAAATGATGTGCTTACACAAGCACAGTGCTGCCCCGTTGGACAGGGAACTTTAACTGATTGCATCTGGAATGAGTTTTTGAATTATTAAAATGGTATGAACAAATATCTTGCCAGTAGGGGGCAGAAAAACAGTGCTTACTAACAATAAATAATGATTTATGCACCTTTAAGTGGAATACCATAAATTATCACAAATCATCACATGTTCCAAAGCTTAGACTTAGGCAACCAAACTTGGAAAACATATCTTTAGATAGCTTGGTTTTTCAACAATTTATCATTTTCTAATTGCTAAAAAAGCAAATGATAAGTTCAAAATGAATGTATTTCTTTGTAGATGTTGACCATGATAGTCCATTAGAAGTGTCTCCATGGGAAGTTGAAGGTTCTGGACACATCTCCGCTGGCTTTATTTGTTTATTTGTTAATTAGAGTACATGTTGGGGGGATGGGAAGGGGGCTGAGGGGTGTTAAAGGGGGTTAGCTTATAAGTAATTAACAAGTAATTTGCTGCACCTAGAGAAATGGGGAAGTTACTCATGCATTGCACCCTGACAAGGTCACCGACTGATAGATGAGCTGGAGCAAGGGGATTTTTCAGAGATTGTGAAGGCAGCCAGAACTGTGGGAACCAGACAATTAGTCGGAGGAAGGGTAGGCAGCCACGCTGGATGACGACCGCGAGACTAGTTTACATGAGTACTCACCACTTGGCTCAGTGGCAGGGAGAGAGCCCAACACCTGGGTTCAAGCAGCTCCTAACACACTGTCATTTATCTTTGAGGAGGCTGATCGGGCGGTTTGCCAGCATTTGAGGAAGAGCATGTGCTCATTCCCATCAAGCAGAGATGAGTCAATGAAGCCAAACTGACCAAAACATTGATATCTGGAATGTTCACACCAGAAAATATGTAAGGGAACGATAGCTGTTGGTTATTATATAAACAGTACATGTGTAAATATATATTGAGCATCTAATATGTTTTACTAGAGCCGTAGTTTTTACAATGAGGAGAAAATATTCAGTATTCTGGTTCTCAGAATGCTGAATCCCAGAGAAATAAAGAGGTTAGATTATAAATTAGAAACATTAAATTCTTCTGCTTGGATGATATGAGTTATATCTAGAAAGATATGTCAATATTTTTGTTGTCTCAATGTAACCAGAACAGTGATGTGCCAAGATTTTATATATATAAAAAAAACCCCACTTCACTAATTGCTAAATTTTCTAATTACCAACGTGTCATGTTTTTTAATGGTGCTACAGCTGGAGTTGGGCTCTTTCTATTTTTTTTCTTTTCCACTGAAACGTCCCTTTGCAAAGCAGTTTTAGCACATAAAATGCAGACATGCAGTGCTGTGAGAAAAAGGTTTTGCCCACATTTTAATTTCTTTGTTTTTTTTGTTTTTTCTTTTTTACAGTTACATATATCAGATCACCAAAAGACAAGCAGCAGATAAACTGAGTATATGTGAAATGTTGCTTTCAAATCATAAATGCAGTTACTAAGTGAGAAATAACAACTAGAAGTGGACTTGCTGGCCTTTTTTAGATTGTTGTCTTGCTGCACAATCCAAGAGCCTTTTTTGCTCTTGAAGGATTTCTGGTGGAGAGCAAAATTCATGATTCCTTCAATAGCAAATATTGTTCAAATATTGACGTTGCTAACCAGCCACAGACGATCATACCACCACCATGTATGAAGTTATTTTTCTGAAATGGGGATGGAACAGAATGCTCATCTTTTAAACAGTTCCACTCAATTTCATCAGTCTGCAGTACATTTTTCTAAGAGTTGTTGTTGAGATCATCAAGACATTCTTTTGGAAAGTACAAATTGTTCTTTCTATTTTCATCGTTTTAATGAATGAAAGCAAGATTTGAAAAATGCATTTCACATTTTCTCGGGCTCTATTTGTCTAATATTAAATTTGTTTTAATGATCCAATAATTTAAGTGTGATGCTAACCAAACATTGAGGCAAATCTGAGGGAACACATGAGTTTTGGCATCACTCTAAATTACGGCTAGCTTGTCTTATTAATAGTAATTAACTGACAATAGCATTTGAGCTTAAAACGTGAAAAAGTTGGGGTTGATAATATTCCCAAATTCTAACCATAAGAAACTATCAGCACGTTCTGGTTCGCTGTCATTTTGCATCAGTTTCCACTGGAGGGGATCCTCAAAACATTTTCCAGTGCAGGTAACTGTTGACATATTAGCTTTTTCTGTTAGGTTGTATGTATTTTCAAGAAACAGTTTATATTGTTAGAAATGAGTTGACATGCTTGAACTACCGTATTTTCCGCACTATAAGGCGCACCTAAAAACATTCAATTTCCTCAAAAGCCGACAGTGCCCCTTATAATCCGGTGCGCCTTATATATGGACCAATATTGAGCCACAACAGGTCTAGCAACTACGGTAAGCAGCAGTCGACTTCATTTTCCCCCTTAGAAGAAGAAGCGCGCGGTGCATAATGGGATAGTTGTCAGAACGCTGGTTTGTAATCTATTAATAAAGTTTGACTGACCTATCTACCTACCTACCGTCTATAATCAGGTCGTCTGCAGGTCATTTAGCACCACCTTCTCCATGAACATGCTGTCTGCGAACAGAGAAGGGTGACCATCGTCCGGCCACGCCCCGGCCCAGTCGCGGAAGGCTCTCCTCGCCGACCGGAGCCGTACTGTTTTGTTAACATTCCCGTTAGTGCAGCTCCATCTAGTGGATGCATAACGTAACTCCAGCCTCTACTGTATACCATGCGCCTTATAATGCGGTGCACCTTATATATGAAAAAAAGTTTTAAAATAAGCCATTCATTGAAGGTGTGCCTTATAATCCGGTGCGCCTTATAGTGTGGAAAATATGATACTCTTTATGGGTGTTTGGGGCTTTTATGCTACCTTCTACAGCTAATTTGCTTTATTTTAACCTTGTAAACAGTTATCAGCTAAATTTTCTGTTGGTGTTACTGATGGCACTGCATGTAATCTCAGTATTTCTTGTACAGCAGTTTGAAAATCTTGAGCCTAGATAAAAAGGAAAATTCAAAAAGATATAATGTGCCTAATAAAACAGAATAAAAACAATCCCATCCAACCCTATCATAAGTTTTTATCAGATAACTACATTTCTGTTTTTTTAAGCATACTTTGCACACTCAACACAAAGAGTTCAGTGTGCCGCAACGCTATGTGACTTTTTGAAGACTTATTTCAATAAACAACAAACAATGTCTCACAGGCACCTGGTGCTTTAAAGCCTGCGAAACTCTTATTCGGGACTTGAAAAACACCAGACACTTGACAACAGCTGTTAATCAGATAATAGAAGCCTCAGATTTACACAAGCACTCTTGTGGAGAAACACTCATAAATTCTTTGACATGACAGCGTACAAGGGCGGGGAGAGAGTGAAGGTAGGATTTGGTACCAGGCGCCTTCCTTCCCAACACAATGACGCATCAAATGAGCTCTGTGGTGAAACACTCAATCAGCCATTTCCCCTCAGCACACTATTTTCAGGCAGTGGATGATCTGATGAATGCAGCAGAGTTAAGTTCCCTTTCTGTAACTGCTAAAAGAAATATGTGACAAGAGGACTTTCAAGGAATTATGACATGGCATGAGGTGTCTCCATAGCCCATGAATCCCCAAAATACATATATTTTCCTGACAGATGAACTGTGAGCAGCGAGGCAGGGAAATGAAAAACACTCCGCAGTATCCTTACCCTGGGATGAGCCTCCTCGCCACCCAAACATCAGTAACCCGACTCCATAGTTTTAAGATGACCTCTTGCTTCACTTGCCCTGCTCACCTTAATCACCAGAGTGACCTGCCATCGCAACAATACACAGGATCCCCTTTGGTGCAGGGGCCCAGCACATGTTCACATAGCGGGTATGTGGTGGGGGAGACGTGCCCTCTGACACTGACAGTATGTCCACGTTGGCCGTCTCTGGGTCAAAGTTTCTGTGTTAGTCTGCAAAAATGAACTAGAGCATAATATGATAACCTCAACACAGAATCGCTCTTTACTTGAATCCATAACATTTAACGTTGATCTTTCAAAGAGGAGACATTTACGTGAAAGAAGATTAAAAACTGAAAAAAGATTAAGAAAGTTTGAGGTTTATTTTTCAAGTGATAAAGAGTAAAAGGGAATTTTCACACACATTTAGCCATATGCTGAGTTAAGGGAGCCTAATTCCCACTTTTATAGTGGGCACTTAGTTTTTCAGTATCATAGCTCAAAGTATCTGGTATTCTGAAGCTATGACTAATTGTGATTATTAAAAAAAATTGAAAATCAGACATTTGTGCATCTGGCATTCATTGTCCAGGAGGTAACTTAAAAACCTCATACATTTGTATCATTGAATAATTCATAGATGGTCCACGACACTGTTAACATTTTACCCCACCTTTAGAATATTGTATGCATTTCAAACAACAACAAATAAATCTGTTGAGGGAAAAAAATATTTTTTTTAAAATCCACAATAACATGCTTTCATACGTCAGCACACCCTTGATGTACTAATTTGCTGAAGTCCCTCAGTTTTCACATTCTGTCTAATTGTGTTCACATATACAATCAACTATAGTGAATCAAAAAGTAAGCAGTACAATGTCTGAACTAAGGATTGTAGGAAAATGCATTTCTTCAACACTGTGTGAATGTGTTACAGACTTATTAAACCAAAGTGAAATCTTGGGCCAAAATGTTAGAAGGTATGTTTTGAACAAAAACAAGCACTAAGCAGCAGTATAAATACACCATGTGAAATACACGGTGAAACACACTGGTCACAGTTCACACTTTGAGTTACTTTTCTCAAATGGAGCAAGGGTTTTTGTCAATATGGATGAAATTATACATTAGTACAGGTGAGTTTTGGCCCAAAATATTGACCTTTCTGTTATAAACTTTAAGATAAATTCATTTCCTGGGATCAAGTGCATTGGTCCCTCATGCATCGAAACGCCATGCAGCAAGATGCTGACTTACTTGCATCTTGGCGATTTCCAGTTTGCAAACTTCACCTTTTTTCCCCCAAAGATAACAATCTTTATGGTCAAACATTTCAGGTATAAGATATGTCTCCAAAAATTAATGTCGTTGTCCTTGAATGCAATCTGTAATCTTGGGTTTTATGTTGCTTTTAGAATAATGGCTTCTTCTATGATATTCTTTTTCCTTTTACACATCAGTAATGAGTACAGCAACTCTCTTCACTCAGCTCGAATAGGGGCAAAATGGCTCTTTGGTCTACAAAGGTTGCAGACCACTGCTACTAATGAACTCAATGCTTATTTCACAAAATTAATACAATGAAATAAACTTTCCAGGATAGAGCAATGGTCTTCTTATTGATTTGTTTTTACTTTTTACTCAACACTTTTTCACATACACTAGTGTTATTTAATCAGGTTAAAGTTCGACTTATTTGTAGCATAAGTAAAGTTGAAGTGTCGCTATTTCCCAGACTCCAGAACGACGGAGACAAAACGGTGAATGAATTCAGACGCACTCGCTACCTGAACGAGTTTAGCCGGCTGCTGCCGCTTTAAGAAAATGACCCGGATGAGCATCAGTCTACCCGGTGATGCTGGACTTTCTTTTCCGCTCTGATCTCGGAGTTGGTGAGAGCGTGGATTTCATCATCTAGGCTCACCGTATCACCAAAATGAGCGTCCCAGCTTTTATCGACATAACAGAAGAAGACCAGGTGTGACCTACGTTTTCTAAGGATATTAAAATTGTGTTTTCTAGTTTAAGAGTAGAATTAAAGCTACGCATTTAAATAAGTTAGCATGTGCTAGCTACCTGCAATGCTAACTCGGTACTTAGCAACTGACTGATGGTAAAGATGTGTATGTTAGCAAATTCATAAATAAGACTGATTGTTTAAAATTTGGATTAGTAACATGGGATTTCGTTTACATATGTTGCTCTTAGATTATTCTAGATCAAAATATTTGCAGTCAAAAGTAACGCTTGACTAGCAAATGCTACCCACCTACATATATGTCGACATAAACAAAGTTGCAAAAAAATAAATAAATGAATTAAACAAAGCATTAACATTATTCATTCGATTTCCCTTTAGCTTATGCCACTAAATTCAAACTATATTTTTTTGTGGTGGAGATTAAGCTATAGTTTCAATGCTTTAGCAGGGCTTTTTCTAACACTGCGTGATTTTACATAATGCGCAATGTATGCCATCAAACTTTCAAACAGGTTGGATATCGGCGCAGATGATTGGCGTTTGACTTAGTTGAAATGTTTTAAATTTTACAAATGATAAAACATGTAGAGATGTCTAAAGTGCAGCGTTCAGTTCTCAAGAATAACACAAATTAGGGCCACCAACACAGGTGGTCGATGCAGATGAAGACATTTTGTTTTTAATTGGGGCAAATTTGTTACATTCAATTTAAAATCTTATTACAATAGAAAATACTGGTAGCATAGCGTTTTTGCTTTTAATAACCAGGCTTTATTAGCATTTTCTTTAATTTCCTAGTAAATGAGACATCTATCTAGTGACTTTTATTCAAAAGCAGATTTTTTTTTGTTTGTTTTATCCAAGACTGTTTTTAATTAATCTGAGACATGGCTAAATTCATTTAGCATTTAAAGACAGAGAGAGAGTGACACCAAATCACATCCCGATTGCTGGTATTAGACAAATTTTAATCAAATCTTGAAGAACAATTTATACTTCTCTCACCTTCTGCCCCAGAAAGCTTTATAATTAACATATCACATGCTTAGTTGATTGTTGAGCAGGTAAAAAAGAAAACGCCGCCTTTTTTTATTTTGTATTTTTGTTTGGACACTCCTGATCTAGACTAAGAAGTAAAAAGGTTCCAGCACTTTGATATTTCAGAGCATAGACAGACAAACAGGATATTTATTAAATTCTTAACTAAAATACAGCTTGCTCTTGTTGGACCAACAGTTCAATATTCTGCAGTGGAAACATCCTTGACATTAACAATGTCACTGTAACATTTCAGGCTTCAGAACTGAGGTCCTACATCAAGGCCAAAGGAGCTGACATCTCAGAGGAGAATGCTGAAGGTGGACTTCATGTTGATTTGGCTCAGATCATTGAGGCCTGTGACGTCTGCCTGAAGGATGACGATAAAGGTGGGTGAGGAAGAACGCTTCTGTGTCTCACACGTTGACTCTTGTTATTGGCAAGAAGGTGAAATTGGTTTCATTTTAATAGGAGAGAAAAAAAATCTTAAGTTCAGGTGTTTGAGTCCCCCGTCTGCTTTCTGTCTCTTTGTAGACGTTGAGAGCGTAATGAACAGCATCGTGTCTCTGCTGTTAATCCTGGAGCCAGAGAAGCAAGAAGCTCTGATTGAAAGTCTGTGCGAGAAGCTGGTAAAGTTCCGTGAAGGAGAGCGACCCTCCCTTCGCCTGCAGCTGTGAGTCCTGTCAAACATGTCGATTTCCGATAATTAAAAGATCAAAGGTCCGCGTCAACGGTTGTGTTGCTTTTTCAGGCTGAGCAACTTGTTCCACGGCATGGACGAGAACACTCCGGTCAGGTACACGGTGTTCTGCAGCCTGGTCAAGGTGGCTGCGACCTGTAACGCCATTTCTTTCATCCCCACCGACCTTGATCAGGTATCTATCTCCACTCTCCATCTTTAAAAGCGGTGTTGGTTTTAAAGGTGCGTTTCTTTGGCTTGATTCGTGTCGGTGTTGCTGAACAGGTACGCAAGTGGATTGTTGACTGGAACCTGAACACAGAGAAGAAGCACACACTGCTGAGGCTGGTGTACGAAGCATTGGTGGACTGCAAAAAAAGGTAACGGTACGCAGTATTTGATGTTTATTGTGACTATTTCAAAATCAGCAGATGCAGAAATATAAATCGGCAAATGCGTCCTAATTTATTGAAGCAGTGCAGGATGCTGCGATATTACTGACATTCATTTTAACTAGCATTTTGGCTGCTAAAAGTATATATTTAGAGAGCAGTGGTGGAATTTGAATGCATGGAAGATTGATATGAAATCCTACCAAGTACTGCATCCAAGAAGATTTAGCTTTTCACGTATTGCACACATTTATTTTGAGGTGAGGATTGTAATTTGGCACATTGTGTCACTCAGAAACATTGCAATGTAACAAAGTTGCAGTGCAGTGCGTGCTTTATTACTCAGTGGGTTGCTGGTGTGTTTTAGCACATCGCTGGTCTGTGTTAATTACTGCATGTATGTTAAAGGGACTTTAACCTTTTTCAATTTTCTGCTTTGCAGTGAGGCTGCAGCGAAAGTGATGGTCGAGCTGCTGGGAAGTTACACAGAGGACAACGCCTCACAAGCGCGCGTCGATGCTCACAGGTGCGTTGTTAAAACCGCTTTGATGCTTGTTGAAGTTTGAAAACGGTGTCCCTCTTTCCAACCCGCTCCCATCGTTTTCAGATGTATTGTTCGTGCTCTCAAAGACCCAAACAGCTTCCTGTTTGACCACCTGCTCACCCTGAAACCTGTTCGTTTCTTGGAGGGAGAGCTCATCCATGATGTAAGTGCCGAAAGATTTTTTGCATAACTCAAATCTAGGCAGGGAATTTACCAGGATGTAGATTATTTTTAATTAGACGGATTCGTCCAGTGTCCCTCGTTAGTTGCATTTTTAAAGATTTGAGGGATCACATCTCTTCTTTCCTTTTTAGATCTTATTGAAAAAGTATTTTGTCATGCTTTATCAGTAGGAATTGTTTGCTGAATTGTGCCTTTTGTGATTTCACAGTTTACAAGAGCTTTGATGGTTTAAGTGTAGGATATGAGTCCAGAAACTTAATGACCTTAGTTTGTATAAGTTCATCTGACTGATTATTCATTGGCGTTTTTTCTCCCCGTCTGTTTTCTCAGCTATTAACCATCTTTGTGAGTGCAAAGCTAGCAGCATATGTCAAATTCTACCAGAGTAACAAAGACTTTATTGATTCTCTTGGTAAGTACTTCTATATTTTAATGTGAATAAGAGTATTATTTATTCCAAGTTTTTTTGTTTTTGTTTTTGTTTTGTTTTTTCCATGTTTGTGGCAAGACACTGAACTTTTTAGGGGTATTTTATTCCCTAAGAGTGTCTGCTTGTGTTGATGCAGACCAAGAATGTTTGTTTCAGCAATACCTGCTTCTCCCCCCCTCCCCCACCACCCCAACTACATAATGAATCAAATTCAATTAAAACATGTGTAGGATGGGCTCTCAAAACAGCCAACACAGAGAGATGTTTTTGTTAATGAGTAGAATCCCTGACTGGTCCTAAACGTCTTGAGCTTTATTACAGGGAAACTCCCTGAGCGGAGAGTAATTGCCTGTGACTGTTTTGTGCTTAATGATCCCTGCACTTTTTGGTTTTCAGGCCTCTCTCACGAGCAGAACATGGCCAAGATGCGCCTGCTGACGTTCATGGGCATGGCGGTGGAATTCAAAGAGATCTCCTTCGACACCATACAGCAGGAGCTGCAGATCACCGCTGATGACGTCGAGGCTTTCGTCATTGACGGTATGAACTTCAAATGAACCTTGTCCATCCGTGTCCTTCAAACACTCGGCGCAGTTCAGAGAAATGTATACCCAAGACTATTTAAACGTAGTTAGCGTGGCTTAGATGCATGTCTCCACTCTTTTTGCAATATGACCCCATTTTAAAACATTGTGTTTTCTGCTGTCTGACGCCCAAATGCATGGATGTTGTTAGAGCTGCCCACAGCTGCAGCCTGTTGGCATCCTGCCCGTTTCCGCTCGCTCTGAGCATCAGTCAAGTTTGACTGCACTAATGGGTGAGCTCCATCCAAACTGTACTTTAAAAACAATCGTAGCGTCAGTATCTGTGACAAATTATTCACTAAACCTTTAAAAGCTTTCTAAAAGGGGAGCTAAAGTTTGGGGCTGCTTCAGGTTCGGAGGTGATGTATGGGGTTTTGGCGCTCCGCAAGGTTTATAGGTTTAACACAGAATCACAGTGCGACGCACGAATGACGCTTAATGATGGACCGACAGAAAAAGACAAGACCGCTGGGCTCTTTAAGCTGCTAAATGCATGCTATGACGTTAAGACGCATCGCCTTTCTGCTGCTTCTCGACGAATAATGTTTCAGGAAATTTTGAACAAGATTTTGTGCTGAACTTTGTGCCTGTTTGGTGGTAATGCACAGACTTTATCTAGCTCAACTTATCGGTTCTTCTGCCCACTGTAAGCACTGATTCAAATAAACCAGAGAGAAAATTTAAGACAAAAGTTTGTTGGGAATGCACAAATGATAAACCAGGCTGTGATAGTTGGATGCAAGAAAATAATCTACAGTAGACGACTTGGGTTGAAACTACGGTTGGATGTGCCCAAGATGTCTCTAGCTGACAGAATGAAAAATAGTATTTCCATCCTGATCAGTTAATCTACACGGACTTGATGATTCCTTTTGTGTCTGGCTGAGATCCTGTAGATTTTTGTTGAAGCTCTTGTTCCCTCCTTACCTTTTTTATTTATTTTTTTTATTTTTTCCCAGCTGTTCGGACCAAAATGGTCTACTGCAAAATTGACCAGACGCAGAGAAAAGTTGTCGTGAGGTAAGTTCTTTCAATATTTTGCCATACATAAGTTAACATGAATATGTAGCTAATGAAAATAACGATTTTTTTTAAGTTGTCTATAGTTAAGCTTATTTGTTTTAAGCAATAACTGTGGAAAAAACAAAATGTGGAGTTTAAAAGGCAATGTGCTGCAGTTTGCTTTGTGGAAAAGATGTTTGGTTTCAGATAACCAAGAGAGCAAGTAATACTCTTGGCAGTCTGGAAAAGTATGGAATTTGATTTAGGTATATTTTTTCTGGTCTGGATGGGTATGATGGATTTCCTGATCCATTATCTAAATTCACAAACTCACTTACTTGTAATCCGATTAATCTATTTTTTCCTAATTCATGTTTTTCTCTGTTCGTCTCTCATTTTGCCCATTCTTCCCTTCAAATGACTCCAGTTCAGCTTATTTATAATATGTAGCACTAATTCACAACAGTTGCTACCTAAAGCCTCTTCACAAAGCAGATGCAATTTACATAAAGAATTGAATGGACATCATAAGATTATTACCTGGTTTACAGAAACATTTAGTAAGAGATTTACTAAAGTTTTATGTTTTACTTAGTAAAAACACAACTCGGTTATTAAAATAGAAACAACTTGACTGGTCTGTAATCTACTGCATTATGCACTTTCATAATCATACAACATTGTTATCTTCACCTATTTTGCTGTGCTTGTGCATTCCCTTCTTTTTGGTAACTGACTGTCTTGTCACTGGTTTAAACTGGATATTAAAACTGAAACGGGATGAAGAAATGGTCCATTCTTTTGTACATACAGTTTGCATGCAGGACCCTTTCGTAAACATTTTCTAGAAACGGTCTTGCATGTTTTTCATAGCTGAACCTGCTTTTGCCATGAAGTGTGACCTTGGCCTTGCTTTCCCGTCTCCCTTCTCTCAGCCACAGCACACACCGCACCTTTGGCAAGCAGCAGTGGCAGCAGCTGTACGACACCCTGAGCTCCTGGAAGGCTAACCTAGCAACCGTCAAGACCAGTCTGCAGACTTTGTCCCCTTCTGCGTAACTCCAACATGGACCTGACTCTCAAATCTTCACTGCTTCACAGAATCTCTGACTGAAAAGATCAGTTTTTATATCAATCAAATAAAAAAAAGTGAAGGTGACCAACAAGGGCTTTTGTGTTGATATATATATTTGCTTTATTTCTTAATTTCTTATTTCAATGGATAATAATATAATTTTAACAAAAACATTCAGGGTCCCTAATTGGAACTTCTCCTTTAGCAGCTCTTAACATCTGCTTCCAGTTACAAAGACAGCTTGCCAGTGTAGTAGATGAGCTGCGACTGGGGGCGAGAAATGACCTTCAGCATGAGGGTCAGTTTGTCATCTATACAGATATAACAATTTTCACGTGAACTTAAGGTGACCCTCCATGTTACGGTCAAAGCTGCATTGTGCTGAAGGCTCCTTCCCTGCTGTTGCAACCATGAAACGTTCAGCTGGGCTGATGCAGTCTGCTCAGCTGTAGTCGGCATGATTCACTGTCTGCAATCCCCCTAAAACTGAAATGAAGGGCGTCAAATGTTTGGGGATTTTTTTATTTTTTGAAGCAGAAATGTAGGATTAAGTTACTAATGATTTGTGGGAAAAACACTCCAGTAATAATTCTACAACAAACTATCTGGGACAGTATTTTAAAGAATTGCCATGAGTTGTTATATTCCTAAAATATAGATGGTTCAGTTGTGTAAATGTTCCGTATTGTTGCTGTGGGGCAAAACCTTTATATTTATTTTTTTTTTTTTTTTTGTAAAAATCATCTATTGATCACACTCCAACTGTCTGTGATCAATAGTTACTGATGAATTGACATTTAAAAAGTATCAAAAATACTGTGACTTTGACCAAACTGTATGAATTACTAACTAGGAGATACTTTTTAATGTCTGTTAAAAAGTATCTTTTTCTTTCATGGAAAGTTCTGTTCTGGAAGTACAAAGTTTTTGCCAGACAGCTGTGATATATTTATTTTTTTATGTAATTATTATGCAATTTCTAGTAAAAAGAAAAAAAAAAATAACTATAAAGGCATTCAAGTTTGGACCATAATTAAAGAATTGGTAAAAAAAATAAATAAAATAGTTGAAGCATTGACTTTGAAATTGCTCATGTACTTCAGCCCTTTATTGTTTCTGAGGAATATAGCAATACAGGTTGCAAACAAGCAATAAGCTGCTGCTCTAATTCCAGAGGATTGGAAAAACGGTTCCATTCAAAATAAGAGAAATGTACTTAAAAATACCGAGTGAAGTTTATACTTCAGCCATGCATTATTGGTGGACATTCTTGTCAAAATCAAAACACAAAACAGTGTTTTGATCCTTCTATAGAAGTTGAGGGGAAAAAAAACAAAGTTCATCTGTAAAATAAAAAATAAAGTGTCTTCCTTTCTCTTTACAAACTCAAGCATTTTCTGTAAAGCTGAAACATGCTTCCAGATTTAATCTTCCTATGAGTCATCATGCTATTAATAAGTTTCTTTCTGAAGAACAGCATCGCATTTGCGTTTGTGTCGAGTCATCCAAGCTCTTTCCCCTGTGAACACGTATTCCTGCCCAGAACTATTGGAACACATTCTACAATTCCTTTCCATGTATTAGTTTTGCCAGAAACCGTACTCTTGATGTCATGTTACTAATGTTCTATTGGATTAAGGTCCGGAGGGGCTGGGCTGGGCCGATCCGCAAATGTTAATCACAATGTTGGGGGATGTCATAAACACTCGAGGGTATTTCCTTCTCGGCATAAGGCAACATGACCTTTTCAAATATTTCAAAGTGATCCACAATCTGTGGAGTAGGAGAAACACATCATGCCTGACCTGTCTTAACAGTCAGGCTTGAATGAAGTAGATGGAGGTCATTTGACAAACTAAGGACTCTAGACTGTAGTGTGTGGAAAGTATTTGCTGTCGCCTCTAAATAAGGGTCACATGTTTTTAAGAAATTGTCCGCTCTCACTGGTTTAACCACATACTGCTATCAGTTTGATGAGGCCCTTTCAGTTCATGATTCAGTCACACACAGCACGAAGCACGTTGGTTCTGTGTATTCTGTCACTGTAGTGAACCTAATTTCTTCCAAACGCAGTGATCTGGTCAGAAAAGTTGGACGGGCTTTACTTCGACCTCAACCAATTGATGTTGTTCTATGCGGCACTTTAATTTAGAAGCGAGGCTCTTGACAAATGCAGCAGAGAAATAATTTGTAGCACCAAACTAGAGCCAGTGGGAAGCACCGTGTGATCAGATCTCCTCTGTGAGTATGTCTGGCTTTAGAAAGATGAAGGAACAATAGAGATCAGTTTGCTTGTTTGGGGGGAGGGAAATGGTATCAGGAAGGACATTGCTACTTTTATTCCAAGCCGTTTCTTCATGTTGCTGCCCAGCTTGGCCCTGAGAGTTTCGGCTTTGTTGGACGGAGATAAAAAAGAAAAGAAAAAAAGACTGGACTAGATACAATAAATGTTTTGTCAGTAAGAGGTCATTCAAGCAAATGTCTCTTCAAAATGTTTAATGTCAGTGAAATGGGAAAAATATACAGGAGTTGTTCCACATTTTTTGTAAATTAAATACCAATTTTTTAAGAACTATAATCCATTTTCAGGGGGCCTCTAGTGTATTATGACGTTAATCTCACGATTTACGGTATAGAGATTAGGGTGTGGAAGGGATTCGTTTCAGTTTTCTTCCTCCGGGTCAGTGATTAAATGAGCAGTGACCGACAAAGTGCAGATCATTGGCGTTGCACTCTGCCTCTCCTCAGCTCTCATCCGTCGCGCTCATTTCCTTGACAGTTAAACTTTCCGTTTAATTGATGCAGCCCAGCGTTAGACGTCTCAGACGCCGTCGATTTTCAATTTTTTGTATTTTAGTCCAGACACTAGTATTTTTTTTTTAGATTTATCAGACCATTGGAGTGCCATCCACTACTACAATCTGTTAGTTAATTTTTCTGTCATTTGAAGGGTCTGCTTAATCTCACCGCTCACCTGTGTCCAGTTTTCCGTAGCAGACCAGCATGTCCAGCCACTATCATGGTGTAAATCACAAAACACATTCTCTGGAGCGCAATCTCATCACAGTCACCTGTAAGGAAGAGAGCAGAGCAGATGGAAACTACTTTGACTCAAGCTCAAGTTTAGATTTGGTTTCAGTTTCTGTATTATTTTTTTTTTTCCAGCTTTGATTCAGATGACTTCTGCGGTTTTCACTACTTGTGTTTTAGGTGTGTTTTGGTGGGTGAAGACATTTCTGGTTAACTGACCCCTGTTTGCTCAAAGCTGAGGTCATTTACTGTAAGCGAGTGGTGTGGTCATAATCTAATAAAGCCAAACTTGTAACCTTTAAGAATGGAAACATTGGTAGATTTAATTTATTGCAGATGATTATGACACCAACAAGCACAGACTTTTCTCTCCCATCAACTAGTATTAACCATGAATTATTATGCATTAAGACAGCATCATTCAAAACTTACTGCAGCTCGTCTTACAGTAACATATTATTTTGCAAGACCACATAAATAAACAATCTTTATGTAAATGTAGCAGTCTTACAGTACTTAAGAGATACAGACGACTCCTCGACTGAACTTCAATTAGCACCAACCAGAAGGCAGTTAGATAACATGGATATGTAAACAAAAGCCCCACAAACCCCAAATATCTCCATAGTTACCAAACCAAATTTAATCTTAGAGAAACATAGAGACTATTGCCCGAGATGCATTTCTTTTAATCAACATAGGGGAGGATTGCCCTTAATCATGCCAACTATTTCAGCTTAATTCACAGTTTTCTGTGTAGACGGCATTGCTATAGAAGCTAACAGCGCAACATTCAGCCAGCCTGCTATGAAAATGCTGAGAGAAATAGATTAAGTGCTTTTATGAGACTTGACGGATCTCAAAAGATGCTACAGCATATAAAAGACACAAAACTGTTATGATGTTTGGGAAAAGTTAATGCATTTATTCATTAGAAGGTTCACACAACAAGATGGTCCCGTTAAATGAATGCATAAAAATGAGCTATATATGTTCAAAGATGACTCATGAGAATGTTATATAGAAAACAAAATCAAACAAAAAAGAAAATCAGGTACAAGAAGAGGGGAAATTAAATGGTAACAACATATTCTGGGCTCAATGTTGTCATTGCTTTTAAAGTTGAATTGAACAATGATACTTCGTTGCAGAATGTGTTTCTTCAGTGCTTTACATGCTACATTGGCACACCTGGAAAATATATGTAAAACTTTTAAAATATAACGTAGTATGTGGGTTTGGTGAATTGAGAATTTTGCTGGAACTGTATGCTTTGGTTGGATGAAAACAAGATTGTGCTTTTTCAGCCACAAACACCACAGGTGGGTCTGATTTGGAAAAAAATAATAATAATAATAATATTTGAACCTTGTTAAATAGTTTTACACAACTTAAAGATTTGAAGATTCAAAAATGTTTGTTTGAACCTGCTACTGGAATGATAAATGATAATAATAAAAAAACATTTTATTTTAAGGCTTTTACACAGCTCAGCTAGGGATGCCAATAACTCCAAAGTGTTACCAAACCACAGCAGTCCAAAACATCCTTAGGATGTCCATGTTGGTGTCAGGTTACTGTGAACACCAGGGCATGATTCACACTGAATCATATGTTATTTGAATTCAAAGTTTTTAGAAAACAACTCAGTGATCCTTCAGGAGGCCATGCTGAACAGGCTTAACAACTTTCTAATAATTTAAATAAAAACTTACCTTGAGGCAACTTTCTCAAGGTAAGCTCATGTTTCTTTCTCAGAAAGCACCTCTTAAAATTTAAAATCCAAAAACTGTGTATTATTTTACACACTACACCAACTCATTTAGATCTCTAACTTTGTGCATGTCTATAGCCGGAGATTGAAAAGGTGTTTATTTTGGCGTATGTTTTCTTTTCTTTTACAAAAAACAATAGTTTTTAGGATGACAGAAATGTAATGGCTCGGTTACATAAGATTACAATAGAAATGTGTGATTAAACCCAAAAATATGATTTGTCACTGGGTGGGGCGATAGCTTAAAGGAATCATAAGGTTCTTAGTCAGAGGTCATGTTTTTAATCCCACGTATTGAATATATTAGCATGAGTGTTCCCAGTTCGGTGTGTTTCTGCTGCCATCTAGCGTTCACCTTGATGAAATGTAGTCAAGGTAAAGGTAATCGACTGATCAAGCCTTGCTCTACAGTTTCGGAGTCGCTACAGGACCGTACCTGCTGGGAAGTAACACAAGTCGTTTCTTGTTAAGTCTCTGGAGTTTGGTTTCATCTTTAACCTCAGTTTTGGCCACAGCCGAGGAGTTGAAGTCCGTTATAGGAAAGAGAGACAGAATGGAGTTTAATGAGTGAAATCGGACGTTTCCATTTTCGCCTTTATCAGCGTCACGAACGCAGCTTGGGACACCTGCCGCTCCCTCCGATAACTTTCATTTTGTTGTTGCTGAACTCTGGACGTTAATATGTGCTGCGTTTTTTGGGTTTTTTTTTTTTTTTTTACTTTAGAATGAAGGACATTGATTGTGACTATTGTTTTTCGCTGTAAAGGTTTTGGAGTAGTGTTTGTGGTTTGAAAGGACAGACAGTTTACGGACAGTTCGTACGCGGATACATCATGTTATTCAGTCTGTTTGTACTCCTTCAGCTCTTGAGCGCTGGAAACTCGGCCTCTGCCAGGAAGTTAATGTCCCAAAACGAAGTGCCAGAAGATCAAGGTGAGACATACTTTAGGCTACTAAGAGTTTTATTTGTGGCCTGGCTCTTGTTCCAAATATGCCCTCTCTTAACTTGTTTGTATCTGGCTAAAGTGTTTACAGGTGAGTCAGAAGCGAAGTTGTTCCTGGGTCGCCATCTGCTGGCCAATCGCTTTGACTTTGAAATGTTTGTTCCTGGCAACCTGGAGAGGGAGTGTAGGGAAGAAACCTGCAATTACGAGGAAGCCAGGGAAGTCTTTGAGAACATACCACAAACAGTTAAGTGTTGATACTCAGGGTTGTTTATCAAAGTGTCTTTTCTAGTTAGTGTTTCTGATTGCTTGTGTTTTGTTTTTTAAGGATGCCTTTTGGAAAGAATACACAAAAGGTAAGAAATAAATAATCCAGTTAATGTGAATAATATTTTGGATATTTTGTTATTACTGTCTTGGCTTGAGTTAAGATTGCTCTTAACTACATTTGAATGTAGCACACACAATAGATCTTAAATTGGGTGTTAAATTAAATTATTAGTTAAATTACCATAGACCATATTGACCATTATATGTCAGCAAAATGGTTCCTGCATGATCCTTGGTATGTGTAATACATGCTCCACCTTAGCTTGTCGTGGTTTGAGGCTAATTTACAACATCAGTCCAAAAGTGGATATAGCTCACTTAGATCTTAGAATACAAATAAAGAGTTCTGATTAAAATTTAACACCCCTGTATAGTTTAAGAATTATTAAATGATTTCCATTTAGTAGGAAGTTTGTGTCTGATAGGGTATTAATCAGGAATGTGTTAGATGATGTAAAATGGTGAATTTACATCATTACATCATATCAATAATCATAATTACCAACAATGCCAAGAAAAGATTGGTATTATCTTTCCTATAAGTGACCAGCTTTTTATATGTTTGCACTGTTTTTTTTTAATCATTTGTCTTTGCTGATGGGTGTCCAGAAAAATATTACGTTTATGTTTATGCTGTCAAACATATTGCATGAACTAGAGGTTGTACATTTGAACATTGCACCTACCATTAGAGGATATTTAGGTGGGATCCCAATTAGATCTACTAGACTTGACTCGCAGCTCTCTTCCTGGCAACTATGTTCCCTGTTGGTCAGCGTAGTGTCACTGTGCTAGTCTGCCAGCAGCCTTTTAACCTGCAGAATATTTTGCACATTTTGATGTGCATGTTATTTGTTTTGTCAGTGCAGATTACAAGCGGATTTCACATAATTTTCTCATAACTAATCAATCTTATAATTATCTTCATTACTCGATCTGGAGGATGAAAGCTAATAACTGTCAGTTGCACATAAAGACAAGTCAGATGAGTTTTCCAAGCTAGAACAATGTCCTGTTCAGCATGTAAGTTATACAGTTGTTATATATATGCATATATAAAACAATTGGGCAACACTTTATTTGAAGGGGGGTGAATAAGACTGACATGAAACTGTCATAAACATGACATAACACCTGTCATGAACATGAATAAGCCTTCACGAATATTTATGACTGTTGTCATAAAGCGTCATTTGGTAAATTATGACACTTTTAATACAAAGTTGACATTATTCAAAATGTCTTTGTTATGACAACATGACATTAACCAAGAAATCATTACTGATATAAATTTGTTATAAAAGTATTACTGATTGCACTTTAAAAATCAGGTAACTTTATGTTATTAAAGGTAAAGTTTAAACAGTAATGATTTATTGGTTAATGTCAAGTTGTCATAACAAAGATATTTTGAATAATGTCAACTTTGTATTAAAAGTGTCATAATTTATCGAATGACGCTTTATGACAACAGTCATAAATATTCATGAAGGCTTATTCATGTTCATGACAGGTGTTATGTCATGTTTATGACAGTGTCATGACAGTCTTATTCACCCCCCTTCAAATAAAGTGTTACCAACAACTGTGATATATATCCAGTGGCTTGCTACCATGAGTGTGTGAGCGTGTGAATGGGTGAATGACTGAATATAGAAATATATATATATATATATATATATATATAGAGAGAGAGAGAGAGAGAGAGAGAGAGAGAGAGAGAGAGAGATCATCTAATCTTACTTTCTGTGGTTTTGCCAATACACAGAGAAGAATCCCTCAAGGGTGGATGTAATTGGACTTCTAGTGGGACTCATCTGTGCTGGAGTGGTGGTTCTTATTCTTGGTGTCTTGATCTGGTATTTGTGTCGATCCACTTTTAAGAGTGGCATCAGCCGTCGTCCAAGGTGAGACAGCTTCATCCACACTTGGTAAGGTCAAGTAGTTAGAAGTCTAACTGGTCTTTAGATACTACATCCACTTCATGCATCAGTAACACTGGCAATGAGACAGCTCCACAGCATAATGCTACCACCACTATTATGTTGGTAGTTGGTACAGTTTGGGGCCTTGTCTTTGTTTTTTGTTTGTTTGTTTGTTTGTTTGTTTGTTTTTTAAACTTCCTGATCGATTTCTCTTGACTTTTGACTCATATTTGGACATGATTCGGTGTTCCAAACAGACACTAATCTCAAACACATCAGAGCATATTTGAAATGGAAAAAACAGGCTTGTATTAAGACTCAAGGAGGATTTTCCTAAATACCAGAACCACATTGGATTTAAACTGTGGTTAAATGCTTGGCTGTTGTGGGAAAAATTAAAACGAAGAAGGCTTCTTCTACGCGACTGACAAGAAGTTATAAACTTAACTCTTATGTAACACAATCTTCTAATATAAGCACAAGACATCATCACATCTTCAACTACTTCAGAATAGCAGTGTACTTTCTCTGTATGTCTCAAAGAAAAACAACAAGCAGTCACTTTTTAAAAATATAAAATTGTTGACTTTTGATTTGCAAAGAGAAAAGTTAGACTTGCACATAACTGGGAAATCTGTTTGTTTCCACTCTGCATCTCTGCCTCTTGTGAAATCTGCAGTGAAGAGCCATAAATACATTTTCCATTATTACTAAGTTAGACACTCAGTTTCCAGTTTGTTCTCTTGAAGCACTAAGTATGCCCTAATATAAACATTTGTCTGTCCTCTCAGCTCCGCCCGAGTACGACACAGGAGGAGCAATGCCTCCCTAATAATGCGAAGGTTGGACGATGCCTCCAGACAGCCTGAGCTCTCTTCTACATCCGGGCCAACTTTGGATGTAGAAGACCCTCCTGGCCTACCCTCATACGAGCAGGCGATCTCAGCAAGTGGACAGCACGATGCGCCACCTCCTCCATATCCTGGGTAATCCATGTGAACTGATACTTTTAATAATTTTCTGAACCCATTTCACAAAAACTATGTCCTTGTAACTTTATTTTTTATTTATTATTTTTTATTTGGGTTTCAGCTCAAGACCTGGGAGTGTTCGACGATAATCTTTTCACAAAAAAAAGGAAAAAAAACAATGCAAGATAATGACTGTGAAATTAAAATTTAATTTATAAGTAGCATCTACATCATTATACTGTATCTATTTTTACATCATAATATTTCTAATGATGGTTTTGTACCTCTCTCACCTTTATTAAGCTGTTTTTTCCCTACATAGACAGAATGGAAGTTCAAAAGTGTCCAAAAGCATGAATTTAATTTTGGGTTTTCCTGTTATAAATAATGTAAAGTAAGAATTTTTATTTTTTTTTATTTCCTGAAAAGTCCATTTTTTTGGAGTTACCTCGTCCAACATGAATGTTTTCTACAATTATCCTTTTCTTTTTGAGGTTGGTGGGTTTGCTGAGCATCATGTTCAGTGTCCTCCACAAATCTTCAGTGGGATTTAAAACCTGACAGAGATGTGACAAATAAGTGTTTAAACTTTATGACTTTGAGATAGTTCCCAAAGAAATATTGTACGGTTAGAAGAAAATTAGAAATTTTTCCATAAGAAATTGCTGAAAATGAAAACATTGTTACTGTTTAACAGAAAGTTTCAAGTAAGAAAAAAAACTTCTAACTGTTAAAACGTGTCAGTATGGACCAAGATGCGTTTTTGGGGCAGGGAGGGTTTGTTTGTTTTCAATGATCTGTTAAAGTAAGTTTTACTCCAGCTGTAAAACCTTACTTTTTGGTTCCCTTCTTAATGTGCATTTATACCTACCCTTCTAAGTGGATGAGCTTTATAATGCAGTTGCTGCTTTTTATCTGAATGATGAGTGTTTGCTTTAAGTTAATGAAAATGTAATTGTTCCTCGAAGGAGCAGAGACGGTATCTAGCGGTAAAGTGGAATTTCTATGGATCCCGTGCCAAGGAATACGACGTATTAATCTCTGTGACGGGACAGACATGACTCGGCTTGTACAAGTTCCTCAAAGTAAAAGTCAGTCACTGCTTTAATTTCCTTGATGGTAAAAACTGCGGTCATAGAAATGCGCTAAGCATTTCTTATCGACTGAACTACCAGCTTGCTACCTGGTGATTCACTGTTAATTTTTTTGTGTGTGCTTTTTATAAACTGTGATTTTTTTTTTGTCTTACAATTTGAAGAATGTACACAGTACCAACTAATTTCCTATTTTCCTGTCATAGTCTATGCTGAGATAAATGATCACATTATGCCTAATTTATTTAATTACAATAAATCATGTACATGGATGCTTCAGGGATTTTGACTGATGCTCTTTCTTTTAAAATGATTGCAAACAATTTAAATTGGTTGAAAAGTACAACTAAAACGCAATGGTAGTGGATTGTTAAAAAAATGCAACAATTTGCTTCCTCTGAACCAAATGTTGTAGTTTGAGAAACTAGTTGTTTTAAAAGTGCAGATGCAAATAAGTTATGTACTTGTAAATACTTACTGAACTCTTATTTTCAAGACAGATTTTTTTTCTTTTCAAAATGTGAGAATTTGCACTTCATGAAGCATCTGTGTTTTTCAGGGTTGTATCAAGCACAGCTGTAATTTGAATTTAAAAAATTTCTGTATTTTTAAATAAAATTCTATTTTAATTATGTTTTGTTTGTCTAGTTGTATTGCAGTGCCATATTTTAGGGTTTTCTCAGTCATAAAGAAATACACAATCTTGCAGTCCAGTTCTTATTGGACAGATAAATTCACTCAACATTTGAAGTTTACCAAAAAATTGCTTTTGTTTAACCCGTACGTTTTGCACTCCCGTCTTTGTTAGCCCACATTTAAATGACACTTTGACACAATTTACAAAATGCTAAACGTTAGTTGGTTTAATTTGGACATTGTTTTGGTTCATAAGTAATAATCTTTTTATAACACAATATTAGTAATTGCTTTTATTTCTTGAAAAACACATGTTGGTTTACCATAACCATGCATTTTAGAAAATATAATTATTTTCTTTTTCATTAATCATTTTGAATACAATTAAATAAATGTACCTTAATTATAGAGATGCATCACCTTTATTTATTTACTTGTTTATTCAAGCCCGCTCACGGTCACATAGTTTCTTTTTTGGGACATCTGGAGTCGATTTTTCGGATTAAAATTTCCCTGCTGTGTGTGTGTGTGTGTGTGTGTGTGTGTGTGCGTGTATGGGTTTCTGTCTGCAGTGTAACACAATCCATCCTTAAAAGAAGTTTCATGTAGCCCGCTAGGTGCAGCCATGTGTCCCTGCCTCAAACCCTGAAGACTTCTTGTAAACTAAAAAAAAACTAACGTGACGGGAAATGAAGGAAAAATAAATCACGCAGAGAGAGGAGACACTTTATCTGGGACACAGGACAGCCTGGCGTCGGGTTTGTTTTCCTCCGCGGACCGTACACCGCTTTTCCCGGGGTCCGGTGGGTACGACCCGGGGCTGCTGCGATGTGTTCCCGCTGCTTCACGAAGCTCCTGTGTGGAAGTGAACCTTTCACCGGATGATGGACAGGAACTACCCGAGCACCAGCTTCGCGGACGCGCTGGCTGTACCACCACACACCGTAGCTTCATGGGCCTATGACCGCGGCTCAGTCGCTATCAAACCAAGGTAGGAGATGAAGGAGAGGGCGGGTCACCTTCCGAAGGAAATATCGGTGATGGAGGGCCTAGTGTTTGCTTTTGAAGAGAAGTACAGAGGTTCTTTTGCTTCCGAGGGACACTGAAATATGTTGATATATTTCGCGACATAAACACAGCTGCAGAGTCTAACTTGTTGGGATTTTTTAGCCGTATGTTGATACCTCCCCCCTCGCTAATTTACGTTAGCAAAACAGTCCCCTATCATGTCCGTGCACTGTAGCTAGTTGGAGAATAAAGTGTTTTTGTATCTGTAGCATGAGCTGACCAGGTGTGCATAATACTTTAATTGTAATAATGTATTTTCTCCACTCGTGGTTGATAGTTGAAACCAAAGCAAATTGGACTGTTAGCAGCCAGAGCTAGTTACTGTATGACAGTTCTGGAAAGTGTTTCGTGTCGCTCTGTGTAGATTCATACCATTGTTGTTGCTGCTTATTCATTGAGGATAAGTTGGTGAAACACTGAAGGGTCTTCTGACCAAACTTGGCGATTAATGGCTTATTTGTTCATTTTGTAGTGCTTTTTTTTCTAAGCAACTTTGTTTTTATAAATATACTAGGCTTAAACTTGTAGCAAATGTTCTTCGCATCGATTTCAATTTATCGCTACGATTAATGGAGTAAATCTAATTATACTAAGAGTATAACGCAGTATACTGTTTCTTTTTAAAATGATCCAAGTGTCATTGTTTTTTGGCTCCCACTATTTAAACACCCAAGGTAGCCAGGTATATGATTTAGTTATCTACTTTATAGAATTTAACGTTCTTTGAAGTCAGTTTGTCAGCAAACAGCTGCAGGATTTCTGATACTTTGTATTTGTAAAAGGGATCAGTAAAAAGCCAGAATAACCTTAGTTAGGATCTTTCCATTCACAGATGTTTACCTTCTGGCTGAAGGTCAGTACTTTAAATCTGGTTGACGGGATTTAATTATATTTGAGAATAAAGGACGACTTCTGTTGACTAACCGATGCAAATTTGTTTTAATCTTTTATTGGTGTAGCACATTTTGAAGCAAATTTGTAATGCAATTTTTGCAAAAGCAAAAACGGCAAAGAGTGATATTTATTTTTAGAAAGAAACCCAATAGACAAGAACTCAGATCAGTCAGGTTCTTTCTCTTGGCAAACACCTTTTGAAATCAGTGCTTCTCACTGTTTGGAAACCTGCAGCAGACTTTGTCTTTGGCTGCAAAACACACCAATAATGTCATATCTTGCAGCTATAGTTAGGCTTGTCACAATAACAAATTTTGCTAGACAATAAATTGTGCCAGAAGTTATTGCAATAAACAATAATATTGTTGTTTTAGACCATATTCAAGTAATACAATGATAATGGCATGATAATGCAAGAACACATTCTCAGAGATAAATGAACATTTAATTCTGTTAATGAACATTTAACACTGTAACTGGAAGACATTTAAAATCTCCAAAATAAATAAGCAAGACAATAAAAACAACAAATAAAATTAATTTTGATGTCTCTGCAAACAAAATAAACCAGTTGAGAGAGACCAATGCACTAGACTGAAGACTTTTGTCATCCAATTTTTGGTAGAAAGAGAGAGACGAGAAAAACAATAAATCATGCAAATGGAAATTATTGAGCTCATTCTAATTTACCATGTGATTAATTGATTTATTGCTAGCTATAGTAAAGATATTCAGTAACTGGTTTGAATCATTTGTCGACAGAGACAAGTTTTAGATAAGATGTTTAACCCAGTTTGAAGAAAGCAAAGCATGTTTTCCTAAAATCGCAGTATTTTTGCAATGGAGCTCATCTTTAATCTGAAACTTAAATATTTATTTGAGAGTAAACAGAGAAAGTAATTTATCTGCTATAGGTTTAGATAGATATCTGCTACTCTTTACCATTTGTGACCAAAGTCAGCCTTCAGAGGCTTGTGTCCTACATTAATTAGGTGATTCTAAACATACCTTAGTTAGAGAAATGCGTCATTAGCAGTCTACGGCAGAACGTGACGGCAGGCTAAAGAGATAATTTCGTCATTTGAGTCAATGTTAGTGCAGGGACGTATGCAGAACATTGACTGTTGAGGGCCAGTGTTGGGCATCCCTGTCTTGTGATATGACTAATAAATAAAACTTCAGCACTAAATTAATCAGACCTTTTACGCTCCTGACTTAAAACATTCCTAAAAATTTGTTTGTTTTTTTTGGGTGGCCAAAGGAATTTTTGAATCCTCTGTCTGCTCAGCCTTCACGGGGTGGCTCGGTGTTGCTTCTGAAAAATAAAAGCAATTGGACAAATTAACGTTTTGTTTGCTTTGTGCACACAGTCCCAATTATGTTGCACCAAACCTTGACGGGGAGCTCCTCCAACAGCAAAGCTACACTACAACGCAGCAGCTCCCCACTTACACTACAGCACACATCCCAGCAGCTGCACGTGAGTTTTAGATGCTACAAGTTTTGTTCATAAGTGAGACCAGTCAGCTAAATGGCTAACATTATCAAAGGCCTCAATCTTTGAGGATGATTTTAATTTAAATTGATTTTTTTTCTTCATTTTGACTGTAAGGCACACTTGAGTCAAGTGGTAACAATCCTGTGACCTCAATCATGAGCTTCCTGTCAGCCATGGAGTCAAGAAGTCTTCAGACCGGTCCTGTTAGTGCCTCTTTGCTTCCTCCTTTTAGACCGCCATCTTGGACTACTGGTAAGAACACAGAAACTGGACCTAATCCGCTTGATGATTTTAGAAGTCGTCCTTTTTTTTGTAAGCTCACAAATTATGCAGAGTGTGTCTCTTTGCTTTGTGCATGCCGGGCATATTACAAACTTTGATTTCTTCTTTGTAGGTGCCAACTCTTCCACCACAGAGCTGTATCTGACTGGTGCTCTGCCTTCAACAGCCAGTTTCCCCTCTCCTGCTGCTCTGTCCTCCTTTCAGCACACAGGTGCCTACCCACCCAGGAGCTATGCTGCCAACACATCCCTTACACTTCCAGATCCTGCCTTCAGCACTTCCACCAATGGGCTGTTTCCTCACCATGACCCACTGCTTAATCTTAAACCCAGCCAAACTGTGATTCCCACTGCCCTGACCTTCAATCACCTCTCTACACCCTCTCTGGGCTCAGCTCTGCCTGTGCAGTCCTCCACTTACCGCTCAGCCCAGGAGTCAGCTCCCCACCTACTACAGCCCCAGTTTGGTCTTCTTCCTTCTGCTCTGCCCGCCACTCATAGTGCCCCACAGTCCTATGGGGCCACGATTTTCTCTGGCTCTATTGAAAGAGCTCTTCAGCGTGAATGTAGTGTAATAAAGCACCACCAGAGGCCTTCAAGTAGCCACATGCCCAGTTCAGAGGACTCCCTGCAGGGGTATTTTGGCTCTGGCAGTGAAACGGATATGTCTTACCAGCAGGACCCGTCCCGTCACACACCAGTGTCCTGCAGTCCGTCTTCAAGAACAGACTCCACCCAAGGAGTCAGTGGGTCTCCGCAATCTAAAAGCGATTGTGGAACACAACCGTACTCATCCACTTCTTTGCTGAAAAATAAAGACGCTTCTTCCCGACTGAATTCACATTCTGCTGGAGATGAAGAGAATCACACTCAGAACTTGAGAACAGGGTCTCCGGAGCGTTATTCTTCTCCTACTGAGAAGCAGAACTCTGTCATTGCTAATCAACAAGCGGTCCAGCTGTCTGGCCTAATATCAGACAGTTTGTCTCAAAATTACATGGCTCCACAAACACAGTCACAGACCTCTCATTCCCCCTCGGAGAAGCTCTCCTCACTTTACAATACCTTGCCATCCCACTCGAGTCACTGTGACAACGTGGCTCCCGTTAGCCAAGCTCTTATTTATACAACCACTCCTGGGCTGAACCAAGAGCAGATCCAGTACGGAGCCCAGGTTCAGAGATTCTGTCAAGAAAATTTTTCAGACAGCTTCTCCGGTGCCCACTCTCAGGGGCCCCCAAATCTGACGTTTACCTCTCAGCCGCAGGAGCAAGCTTCGGCAACACATTCTCAAAGTTACAACACGGGACAATCCCTCAGTACTGTGTTCCAATCCACATGTGTGCAAAGTCTTCCTACGTCTAATTCTTTGGTGGATTATAGCCACATGCAGGACTCAGTGGCAGGTAAAGCGCATACCAGCGCATCCCACCAACAGACACAGCCTCACAGTGTTTTATCCG
Organism: Poecilia latipinna; assembly: GCF_001443285.1. Classification (NCBI taxonomy): domain Eukaryota; kingdom Metazoa; phylum Chordata; class Actinopteri; order Cyprinodontiformes; family Poeciliidae; genus Poecilia; species Poecilia latipinna. Next base: position 147,396 of record NW_015113012.1, read on the forward strand.
TACCTTTGCCTACATACTCTTCACCTGCTCCACCCATACAGAATAACATACGATCCTCCATACATGAAACAGATCCAACATACGCCAAACAAAAGCTCGAAGAACTCCCATCCCAGGACATCGAGGCTCTACAGCAGGTGTCCATGGTCTCTGTTGCTGACAATAGCATGGCTGCTCACAACAATGTCATCTACGTGGTTTCAAAAATGGATGATCACAAACCACAGAGTGTTATTCGAAGCAATTCTCGCTCTGACGAACAATTCCTGGGACTTGGCCATGCAAATTCGGCACATGCAAAGGATGAACACATCGGTTGCATGACCCAGCAGCAGGTTTGTTTAGGCAGTGCTGATGGTCATGAAGTTGCTAACTCAGAGGGTTCAAATACCTCTGTTTCATCACATGGACCTCTCAGTTCAGAGCATCTTAACCAGCAGCTCAGATCTCCTGAGCCACACCAACAAAATCAGCAAACCCACTCTCAGTCCCAGGGTCAAATTCAAGCTACCCACTCTCAGTTTATGTCAGTCCCCAGCTCTCAGGTGCTTCTTGAGCCCAACCAGATGATTCTGGTCCAGCAACCTCTTGTCCACCAAAGTCAGAACTCTTCAAAACTAGCATCGATGCCTGGTGTCCAACCAGCCCAGTGTTTGGGTCCGGTTCACGTACAGTACCTCCAGATGGATCGAGGCCTGCTTTGCCCAAATGTCTCTAATGAAAACCAGAGTCAGCAGACTGTGGTCATGTCTGAACCAAGCTCAGAATGCTCTTCCTCTAAACACCATTACAGCCAGACAGCAAGTCAGCAGCCAAATGATGGCAAGAACCAGTTTGCCCTTAACTCTATTTGCTTTCCCGACTCGATGCTCCTGGCAGATGAAAGAAATATTTTGTCAAACGTTGACGACATCTTGGCTGCCACTGTGGCGGCTTGCGGTGTCACGCCTCAAGATTTTGTCAAAGCCGCATCGTCCGCTGAGGCTGAAATGACTGCAAGGGCAAGTCCCGTTGATTCCAAAGGTCAGCTCCTGACTGTGGATATAAGCCAGATGTCGCCCAGTTTTTCCTCATCACAACATCCTGCCATCACCAACACTCACTGCCAAACTATCAGCATGACACTAAATGGTGCTCAGATGGCCACAGACACCCAAGATCAGGCTGCTCGCCATAACAGTAACATTAATCTCGTCATGAATGGGGATGGAATGACCACCGAGAGTGGCTACCACTCTGTCAGACAGGTGTTCAACTGTGTCCACAATGGAGTCCAAGAGACTACAAAATGCACAGAAACACAAGAATGTCCGGGCAGTGATGACTCTCCAAAAAAGAAAGCACGCTCCAAGTCCTTAACTAAACCGAATTCTGAGGACAGTGAGGGACTGACTAGACCGGCTAAGCGCAGTGGACAAACCAAGCGTCAAAACTCACGGGGCAGTGATGCCACTCCTCCGTCTGCCTCAAGTAGCACACAGGACAGTTGTCCTCAGCATGAAAGAATCAGGCAGAAGATCCGTGAAGTGGAAGAGAAGCAGCCAGAGGTCAAAACCGGCTTCCTTGGCTCCTTCCTAGACTTTATCAAATCGGGCCCCAAACAGCAGTACTCCCCTAGCTCTACGAGAAGTAGCAGTCGTCCAAGAAAACCATCCTCCTCCTCCAAACCGTGCACTTTGCCTCCTTTGCCACCCAAAGTGCCCACTCTTCCTGGACCGCTGCTTCCCCAGAAGAGTCCAGGTGTGAGCTCCCAGCAGAAACGTCTGGAAGAGGATCTACACAAGAACCTGGAGACGTTGCCGTCGTTCAGCTCAGACGAAGAGGAGAGCACTGGGAAGAATCAAGCTCTGAGGAACAGCATCAGCTCAGCTCTCTCAGCTCTGGATGAGACTTCAGATCGGAAAACGACTATGGGTAACGGCATCCTGCCCTAAACTTGGCTATTCAGCTTATATTGAATTTTTTTTCATGCTGTTTTTGCTGTAATGGAAAATTGTTTTTATCACAGTCAGGAAAAGCTTTTCACAAATTTGATAAAACGCTTGATTGACTCATTAATTCAAAAATAAGTTAACTCCTCATTATTATTATTATACCTTTCTACTCCCTCTTCAGATAACCAAATTCAGGTTACAGTGATGAAGCCTGTCCAGCTTCCCACCATCCCTCTCACCATCACCCAGATTTACCTGCCGCCGGTATCCGCCCCTGCTGTGGTGACCCCTGCGCCAACCACAGTCTCAGGGGAGAAGGAGTTTATGACCAAAGAGAAATTAAAAGAGACGCCGTCAGGCGAGTTGGCTGTGCAACTTATGAGCGTGGCCTTGGAGGGGCTGACTGATGACGAGCCGTCTGACAGCGGGGGAGAAGGGATGTATCGAGAGAGAGACGAGTTTGTCATCAGGAATGAGGACATTGAAACCTTTAAGGTATTGCACATTAGATCACAGCATTGACACACCCCAAAACTTGTTCCACTCATTTTTGTGACAAATATCCAGTGTAATTCAACAGAATAACTAACAAATCCGCTGTGGAGATAATAAAACAAATGAAAAGTTACATTAACACGATTGCATACGTGTGTTTAAGCTTCATCTTTTTTGCCTAGTCTACCTTGATAAAGCTCTTTTGGTCATCATGGCTTCAGCTAAGTGTTCGTACAGCAAAAGCTCAACCTTATCTAAGGTTAATGAGATTCAATTAATTACATGTCTTTTTTTTGTTTGTTTCATAATTTAATTTGCTGTGAAGTCTTGAAGTCCCTCTCCTTTTACATCTTTTGCACGACTTGCAGGTCACAATGAGGGCAGGAGTGGAGCCTCCAGCTATTTGGAAGGTCCAGAAAGCACTGCTGCAGAAATTTGTGCCTGAGCTGAAAGACGGGAAGAGAGTGTTTTCTGCCACAAACAGTGTGAGTTAAATCTGTCTGTGGATGCACGAGGATTCAAATACTCTGTCTCCTCTCAACGTGTGACCCTTTTCTCCTTTGCACTGCAGTACCTTGGATACTTTGGTGACGCAAAGACGATGTACAAGAGAGTGTATGTGAAATTTCTGGAAACGGTTAACAAAAGGGAGTACGTGAGAGTTTGCAGTCGGAAACCACGCAGCAAGCCGATGAGTTCACTAAAGTAAGTTGATAAATCTAATTTCATACATTTGTTAGAATGACTTTTCAGTTGTGTAACTGCTGTCTTTCTCACAGGGCTATTCAGATGAAAGCTTTGCTGGGCCTGACAGATCCGCCTTTATCAGCTCCCCAGAACCATAAGCCCCGCCCCAAACAAGTGAAGCCACGGGCAGAACCGCCGCCCAAGAAGAGGAAGAAATGGAAGGAGGAGTTTTCACCCACCCCCTCAGGATCATCTGCAGAAGAAGGTACTGGGGAGGATTTGAGGATATACTTTTGTTTTGCAGAAGTATTTGGGTTTCTCATTTAACTTTAACTTGAGTCTGTGTTCTTTTATTTCTCTTTGCCGTTTCCCGAATTTTTCTCTGTCTCTGTTCCACTTCAGAGTTAAACCCTCCATTTGCTTCGAGGCTCCTCAACACACGTACAACGAAAGACACGTTCAAAAGCTTTGTTGAGCTTCTTATTAGTGTTGCTTTGGATGAAGATGTGATGGCGGCACTGGAGAGGGCAAATGGTTTGTGATCTACATTTCCAAAGTCATCTGACTACTCTGAGCTGGGGCTTAGAGCGTTGTTCATGTGTTTTATAACAGACGAGTTGCTGCTGCCGCACATGAAGAAGGTAGATGGGATAATCACTGACATCAGGAAACGCTTGCTTAACAAACTGCACATAGGGCAGGTCTTAAAGGTGAGTCTTTCTGTTAACCTTACACATCTGCCTTGGTGAACAAAAGCCAAAAGGCACATACACCAACCTGTTTTTAACTTAGCTGAGTTGTTTTTATTGTTGCTTTCCAGACAGCTCTAGACAGCTTCCCGGAGATCTCAGTGGTGACTGAGCTGAAGAAGGATGGGGAAACCCCAGCCTTTAAGGTACGTCTCAGTGGGAGGGCCTACAACAAGAAGACGATGAAGTCCTACAAGTTGCCAAACAAAGTGCCTCAGGTCAGACATGTTCGTCCTTCAGAAGAATGTTTTATTGCGTTTTTTGTCCAGGAGAGGGCGCAGCATCACCTATTGTCCTTGTCCTGCATTCCTGGCCTCCAATCCCTATCCCCAGGAACACTGCTCCCTATTTTAGAGGTTTTTCTTCTCTAAAGCCCTGTTAAAGGGGATTTATACCTCAGCAGCTTGTTATGAAGGTGTGACCAGGCTTGTGAATAGCCAGCCAACTTTAAAAAAGCATACTAAAGCAAGGAAGCATCTAAAAGCTCCAAGGATTAGGTTTGGATGCTATTGTCCTATTTCTCCAAAAGGAATTTTATGAAGAAGTATCCGTAACATTTAGTTTGGTAGTTACAAGTTTTTAACGTATTCTTCTCTGTTGGATTCAAGGGCCAATTAGAATATCTCTTTTAGTATTTTGTTGGGTTTTTTTTTTAGTTAAATTCTTATGATACAGATGCATTACACACAGACTGACATATCTTGAACATTTATTTCTGGTAGAAGAAAATAAAAGAAGAAAAATAATCTAATGTTGATCTAAATAAAGTATGTAAATTAGATGCTCCTGTTCAGAGTTGCTAGGTAAGTGTAAGTAAGTTTCCTCTGGCCTAATTCCTTTTCTGGATTGGAAGAAGAATAATGTTGATCTAACGAATATTAAATATTGCACGTTAAAGGAAAAAGTGTTGCAGGTGTTTCTGACTACTGAAACATAAACCCTTTTAGTTTTTGTTGTCAACGTTTTGGTTTATTATGGAAGGTGTTACATGAACATTGCAATCATCTAGGAGGTTCTAAGTTTTGAGTTGTGAATTTGTTGCTCCTCTAGATTATTTAATACAGAAGCCAATATTTTTCCTATTTTTGCTCTGAATTGTTCTTATATCACCTTTTCCCCTTCTAGGAGTACACGGTGGAGCAGCAGAAAACTCAGTGGTTCTCTCTGTACCACTCTTTGCAACATTACAAATACCACACATACCTCATGTGTAAGGACGAGGTGAGGAATCGCTTACGGTTTCTGCTGGTTGCGAAATTTTCAATTATCATTATTATGAGATTGTAATCTAACAAACACAAATTGATCCGGAAACATTTCCTGCATGCTGCTCCTCAGAGTCTGTCTGTTTCTGTTGTCTAGATTGCATCGCTGCGGGTGCGGGCTGGCGACCTGGGGCAGGAGGAGACCGTCCAAAAGTGCCTGGAGAACGGAGCCTGGGTGGACGGGCTCTTTGATCGCTTTGGAGAGCTAATCAGTCAAGTGCAGCAGGTCTGCAGATGATTTGGCCTTGGCAGACTCGACTTAAAAAGAAATACAAACAGAAGCTAATGCAAAGTTCACCGCTTAAACTCAAACGGATGCCTTGAAGTCACAGTGACAGCAGAGACCGAGTGTGGAGTGGATTCCCCTCCAGAGATGTCAGGAGCGAAACACAAAGCTGTAACTCGATCATCAAAAGACTTTGTTTCGGGAGGCACTTCGGAACAGTTCCACGTAGTGCGACTCCTTTTCTTTGTACGTTTTTATAGTTTTAAAAGCCATCTTTTTATGAGCCTTTTTTTTTATAGGTTTCTATTGGCTTTTCTACTCTCCTTTATTTTCGGCTGAGTGCCATACGATAACCCTTAATTGTGTTCTAGATAGAGGAAGTAGAGTGGGACAAATAAGAGGCAGGAATCTGATTAAGTACCATTTTAACAAGCCTTCATCAATCATTTAAGTAGGCTTACATACAGAGTTGATATATTGTACAAAATTGAGTATAAATAAAGTATTACTGTAGTTCATACTGTTAGATAAACACCCGTTGTTTAACGGAGTGCCAACTTCTCCATGTCTAATGTACATTTTGTGGAAAGAAAAGCGAGAGGTGAGACCTGCAGCCGTTCTCCGGAGGAGATGAGGGACCGCGAACGACGTGCGTCTGACTTTGACGCATCGGACGCCTTCTCCCTCCCGAGATGCGTTTTAATGGAACCAGCGCCAGTTACTGGTTTTCTCTAACCGAAATCAATACCTTGAATTGCTTCAAGGTCATTTCAAGGAAATAACTGGTAGTTGTCTTTATATTGTTTTATATACAAAGCCCACATTTTATGACAAATATATATTTTTCACAGAAGCAATTATTGTTATTCTTAGGAGACATTGGCTTTTTTCCATTGTCTTTTCTTTTTTTTTTTTTTTTTTTTTTACGTTTCTCCTCACAAATTGACTGTGAGCCAGAAATGTTGATATCACTAATTCTCGTTGCTTACAGGTGCAGTTTGTAAATAAAATGGCACATATGTTAAATGCGTTTTGGTGTGTTTCGCACTGTGCAAGCAAGGCTTACTTCTTAAAGTCTGGGGAAAATGTTATATTTGTTACCAGATTACATAACTGAGTACGGCGTCTTTCACACAAGGAATAAGATGTGTGAAAATATTGAGGTTAATTAATCTCTCACTACAGTAGCGTATTTCCATGTTGAAATGTCTAGGAAAAACAAAAATCTGCGTTTGATTTTTTTTTTTTTTTTGATTGTCCTTCCGAAATATTTATGCAAAAATCTTTGTCATTCACAACAACTCCTGTACAATAAATGGAACCTAATCATTTTGTAATTCATACTACACCGTTTCTGTTGACAAGTGTATCTAATAACTTTTCAATCCTTGACATGTTTGTTTTTCTGGGCTTTAAATGCTTGCCTTAGTAAAATAGAAAGGACAACAAGCCATTTAAGTAAAGCAGAGGTCTGTTTTTGTTTACCTTGGACCAGTTGCCACTCATATACTAGCAGTTACGATGCATCCCTGTAGACAATTTAGAGTAAACGGTTAATCGAATGTGGATGCTTTTAGATAGAGGAATCACTCATACACAAGAACACACAAACTCCGTGGAGGAAGATGAAACTAGAAGTTTCTCATTGTCCCCATCATGTCGCACCATGATCAGATCAGAGAAAAATGATGGAAAAAAAAAAAATCTCTGAATCTCAAATTTAGGAAACTGCAGTAAAATGTGACGTCTTGGTGTCGCAAAGTCTTCGAAACAGCTGCTTGTTTGGAGATGACGCCAGTAAAACTTTTGTTTCCTTTCTTTCCTGTAGTCTGTAGCTACTTTTAGAGCGGATCTCTCAGAGTTCTGGTATCTCATAGTTCACTGAGATACCAGAAAATAAGAAAATGGGTTCTCATTATGTTTTTCATATGGTGATGATTCAAATTATGGCTAAATCAATATAGAAATGTGAAAACATATTTCTCCTGATTCTTTGCAGTACAAAGCTAAAAAAAAAAAAAATCCCCTGAGCTAAAGAGGACGACACATTAGACTGGGGCGTGGACTCTGGACAATCTAGTAGTATTGTGCGAAGAGGAATGCTCAAAAATCCTAATCAGTGCTGACAAAAGTGTGAAATGGAAAAGAATAAAGAGCATTCTACTAACAAAAGAGCGTCTCAAAAGTTGTTCCAGGTGATTTGTAAAACTAAACTATGTTTATAATCTGGGGGTTTTCTCCACAGGAACACAGGGTGTCAGTAAATATGCTGTGTTTTAAATATATGAATTTATCAGATGATTAAAAGTAAAAACACAAGATTAGACTACCTTAACCATTGAACTGCAATAAAGTGGTTTTAATTCACACGCAGTAATAAAACTGTCATTCCTCTGTGTTGGCAGGAATATGCTAGAAAATTTACACACCACTGATTCTCTCTTGGGAGCGAGAACTCTTGGAAATGGAGATTCTGGGTATGGTCAGCTGTGGTGTAAACAATTTCATTAGAACTGTTTTACCCAGGAAATCGTAGTTAGTTGTACTGTTTGTTTTTTTGTTTTTTGTTTTTTTGCAAACGCCTTGGCACTTGGTCTAAAAAAAACTGTCAGCAGTACATTATTCTTGTTTGCCTTTGTAGCTCAGTCCACAGGGGTCAGTTAAAGTTAAACTTTACCAAATTGTTGAGTGTTTTCATGCTAGTGTTGGCTTACATTCTTCAACGGGGCACAGCAAAGGAGAGAAACCAACAGCGACGCTCGCCCACCAAACTCTCATAACCCGGCAGCAACACTGGCCGGCTGACCAAAAGATGTCTCTTGGCTGTTGAATAAAATATGACGGAGAAGCAACAATGCAGGGAGGGGGGAAAAAATTACTGGCAATCCACAAAACACAAAAGTGCTTCTGTGGTGCAGTTACAGCACTGTCCTCTGTCTTTTAGAGCCGGACAGTGGAATGGGGGTGGAGGATAGTCCAGTCAGGCATGCACTTTGGATTCCAGCCGGGGCACAACTGGAAGGGATGGACTCTAAGCGTCTGCTCTCCAGATGAAAATCACATGAATTGCTAAAGCTGCCCTGTATCATTCCATATGTGGGAGTCAGACTGAGGGAACCTTCAGGCTGTGTGACGATGTGAGGAGGGCACAGAAACACGACTGCTCTCTGTTGCATTGGACTGAAAAACATTCTTGCCTTTTGAAATTTCTCCGTCATGAGACGTTATCCGCCGAGTGATGATGTAGTTTCATGTTTCATCATGTGTCTGGAAACGCACTGAAAGTTTTGCTTCGTAAAACATTCTTTGCTATGCAAGACTTAGGCGTGTGGTTACATTGTTATTGTTATTGCATGTCTATAAATGTCAGATTCTACTGATAGCTTCAATATAATATTGGCTTAAACGACATAGGGTTAATACACACACACACACACACACACACACACACA